>NC_134687.1:583328548-583558548 GCF_050947455.1 Rhinoderma darwinii | reverse complement strand
CTGAAATCCGCAATGCAAATCAACTGCTTCTCTACATGTTGCGGTAGGGAAATTCTACCCCGCAAGCTATTTTTTTGCACCGTTGTTTTCTGCAACTCTGCAGTAAGTTACCTAATAAGGGATAGAAACCAAAGGAAAAAATGTCTGCTGCGGATTTCCACAGCCATCTGTCCGCAGGGGAATTCCGCACAGATCCGCCACATCTGAACGTGCCCTTAGAGTTTGGTTTTTACTATACAGAATACACAGAAGTGCTCATTTCTTGGACAGCAGGTATTGGCAGGTATAAAGACCATCCTATCCCTTCCGATGTCAAGACCGTAGAGGTCACAATTTCACTTTTTGCTTTAGATAGCAAAATAGCTAGAAGCATCCCTGTGTATACATCATGAAATTGTTGGTAATGTTGGCGATAATGTTAGTCTTTAAACAAGAATTTGTTGTTCTGCAATGTTTTAGAAAAAACAAACAAAAAACTAGTGGGCCAGTAGTACCCTCTAAAGGGTACCCCAAGTTAGATGGGTAGCACTTTGCTATGTTCACCTTCCCAGCTCTACTGAATGGGTAAAAGGACTGTTCCTTTGCTTAAAGGGGTTGTACACTTTGCATTATTCCTTTTTGATACCTTGACCCCCAGCGATCAACTGTAATCTGTGCAGGAGCCCAGCAGCAACTTTTTATTTCCTCTACAGCGTCACCACAGAGTAAATAAAGTAATGCACCGTACCCATTGAGCTCAATAAGCTGTCAATGTCATTAATGGACTATCCAGAATGAGAGATACTTATTGAAGCCACTCTCCACTTTGTCTAATGGATGAGCAACCTGAATGGAGGGACAATCCTTCTTTTAATTTAATATTTCACTAATAAGGTATTGGACAATCCCTTTAAGTCCAGAGATGGATAAAAACTTCAAATTAGGAATGTACAATGTATCAAAACTTCAATACTGCTTCGATACCGTGCACCCTCAAACGGTTCGATACCGTTATTTCATGTATTTCGATACTAAGCTGTGCCGCTGTACAGCTTAGCATTGTAACACATCACTGTTGTTAGAGCGGGGCTGCGGCTGTGTGATACAGCCATTGCCCCGCTCCTGCGTCATGACAAGTGCGTGCTCGGTCAGCATGAGGTGATGTGGCCAGCACTGCACTAAGGAACGGCAGCACTGAAGACAGAACATGGCGGGCGTACTGCAAAACACTGCCATGTTTTGTCTTCAGTGCCTGCGCTTATTAGTGCAGCGCCGGCCACATCACCTCATGCTGACCGCGAGCGCACTTGTCAGCAACAGGCCAATGGCTGTATTACACAGCCGCAGCCCCGCTCTAATGGCGGAGATGAGAGAAACCTCCACCGCTATTCCCCTGGATGCTGCGATCAAAGCTGACCACAGCATTCAAGGGGAAAATGAGAAGGGGGGATGCCACTTGGATAGCGTCACAAGGAATCCCTGTGACGCTTCATTGTGACGCGATTGAGGGATATACCATATAAGGGCAGACAACTCAGGGTCCATTGAAGGACCCCAGGGCTGTCTGACCATATTTCCTGTTCTTAGGGCATACTTAGGTATGTCCTACATAGGTATGTCCTAACAACTGCCTGTGTACTATCTGTACACAGGCTAATATACTGGTATATAGATATATGCAAGTACATTAAAGTTTAAAAATAAAAAGTAATGTTAAATAAAAAAATACACATACACCTTTTTTACAATAACCATTAAAATAAGTCTCAATACATAAAATATACACATATTCAGTATTGGCGCGGCCATAATAACCGGCACAACAAATTTTTTGTGTCATTTATGATGTGTACGCTGTAAAAAAATCAAATAAAAACTGCTTTCTTTCACTTATTAATATTGAGGAACGAGGTGTGATGAACTTAACCTCCACGTGCCTCACATTAATAGTAATTAACCCCATAATGTACCTTACACATTAACCCAATATGACTGAGAAACATGATGGGGTTAATTACTATTAATGTGAGGTGCATTCAAAATTCATCACACCTCGTGCCTCACATCAGAAACTTATTTTTTTTTATTACTGTTGGCAAAGTATCGTTTTGGTATTGAAAATCGCAATACTACACAAAGTATCGGTATCGAAGTCCAAATTCTGGTATCGTGACATCCCTACTTCGAATATATATGGTGATGTGTGACTTCTTTAATTAAAGTGAGAGGCAGTAGTGATCTCTATAGGACTATTCTGAGTATGCCCTCAGACCACCAAACAATAGATGAGGTATCTATGAAGCAAGACATATAAAATCCATAGGAGGACTGAGCTCCCCAATGAGGGTGCAATATCGCCCTTTAGTATTCCAGATATTATAATACATTATACAGCTGCCAAAAACGGTCACCTGATTGGACAGTGTAAGAATGTGTAGGAACACCACTTGATGATAAGTTGAATGGTAACACCCAGTTATTCATACATTTCTAGGAGGAATAATAGAGGAACAGTACAACACAGAGTTCTAATAAAAGATTAGCAGATTTTATGCTAGTAATTTATTTTGGATTGTCTTCTTGGTGGTTCTCTACTCTTCTATATTGTTCTTCTATATCCGATAATCCGGAATGCCTGATACTCGTGCAACCCTCAGATCCTGTCAGTGCAAGGTTAAATGGATTCTACTGTAATCACTGTGTAGATATGCTGGATCTTATGATCCGGAGTTAAGCTGCTTGCCTAGATACCACAATTATTACATGTAATATAAGGAATATGGTGTTTTGGTGGAGTTACTGTGTGTTATATAGTTACATAGGTTGAAAAAAGACTCAGGTCCATCAAGTTCAACCTTTCTTAATAAATTACACGTCATTCATGGTGTTGTTCACAATCTCCAGCCATCCATTTACTTACAAACATCTATTTATCTCTAGCCAAAGACTTTTCTATGGACAGGGATTTTAGAAGGGTTCTGAACTTTGGAAAATCACTTCTTGTTAGAAGACACAGCTATAGAAGACGGCACCTATAGCTACGTCTAAGGCAGATCTGACGACTCTTGTGGATTGTCCAAGAGACAGCGTCCACCATATGCAAAAAATATAGAAACAGGCGAACTCCAAAGGTTTAGCAAAAAAAAAGTTGGATACTTCATTCACCCAAATGTGCGACATTTCAGCCTTAACCCTTTCACGCCGCAGCCCTTTTTCAGATTTTCATTTTCGTTTTTCCCTCCCCACCTTCCAAAGGCCATAACGCCTTTATTTTTCCGTCGATATAGTCCTATGAGGGCTTGATTTTTGCAGGACAAGTTGTAGTTTTTCGTAGCTCCATTTATTTTGCCATATAATGTACTAGGAAACGGGAAAAAAATTATTTGTGGGGTAGAAAATGAAAAAAACAGCGATTCCGCAATGGTTTTTTGCGCGCCATTTTTATGGAATACACTGTACAATTAAAACAACATATTCATTTTATTCTGTGGGTCAATACGATTACGCCGATACCAAATATGTGTAGGTTTTTCTATATTTTACTACTTTTCCAAGTAAAAACCTAAGTGTAAAAATTTATTTTGTTTCGCCAAATTCCGAGAGCCGTAACTTCTTTATTTTTCCGTCGATTAAGTGGTATGAGGGCTTATTTTTTGCGGGATAAGCTGTAGTTTTTAATAATACCATTTTGGTGTAAATGTGACGATTTGATCACATTTTATTTCATTTTTTATGGGAGATTAGGTGAACAAAAAATAGAGATTCTGGCGTTTACAATTTTTTTTTTTACGGTGTTCATCGTGTGGGTTAAATAATGATATATTGTGATAGTTAAGACTTTTACGGACGCGGCGATACCAATTATATTTATTTATTTAATTTTTTACTATACTCTAGGGGGAAAATGGGAAAAGGGGGGGTTTTTTGAACTTTTAATATTTTTATTTTTTTTACACCAAAAAAAAAACTTTATTTAACTCATTTTTACATTTTTTATTAGTCCCCCCAGGGGACTTCAACCAGCGATCATTAAATCGCTTGCACTATATACTGCAATACTAATGTATTGCAGTATATCGTGACTCTAACAGGCACCTATTAAGCCCTGCCGGAGGCAGAGCTTCATAGGAGTACCAAGATGGCGGACCTGGGGGACTTCGTCAGACCCCCAGGCAGCCGTGTGAACCAATGGCTCCCCCCGATCTCGCCGCGGGGGGGGGGCGTTGAGACGTTACAGGGGGTCGCCCCCCTGTTTTTAGTCATTTAAATGCCGCGATCTCAATTGAACGCGGCATTTAACGGGTTAAACAAGCGCTCGTAACCCGGAAGTGTCGGCTGTAACACACAGCCGACACACTCGCTCTATGGAGCGGACTCAGCCCGTGAGCCCGCTCCATATTCCCCCACCCGGCGTGCGCCGTATATATACGGCGGATGTCGGGAAGGGGTTAAAGTGTAGCTAAACGTTTAACAAACTTCTGACATGTCTTTTGATTGGTGGGGGTCCAAGCACTGAGAACCCCACCAATCGCTAAAACAAAGCAGCTGAAGAACTCGTGTGAGCGCTCAGCCGCTTAGTTTCTGTTCTGCTTTTTTCGGAAATCAATGTATCGGAGGACGGACTCAATAGAAAGTCTATGAGCCCGTACTCCGATATATCGGCTTCCTGGAAAAAGCCAAACAGACACGAAGCGGCTTGGAGGGTGAGGCAGTGCTGTTTACACACACACGTACTTATGGGTCAGTATCCTGGTTTTTGCAGCAAATTTCTTCATGTATTTTTTGGCACTTGTGGCTGCTATTTATGCTATATAAATCCTGTGTAGATCGTGCAGGATATTATACGCTTCTCCTTACCTTGCCAGGTACTTTACATTGTATCTATCCCCAGATACATATATAGATGTGTGTGTGTGAAATTCAAACTACCTCTTTGGATTACTTTATTACGTTTTCCACGCCTAATTTTTTTAATAAAGCATTTTTTTAGATTTGAAATATTCATGCCTTATGGCTTTTTTGTTGATACCTTCCTTTTGGTTTCATTGATATTTTGAAATATATTCTGTAAGTTTCATATTTTCCCGTTAACACCATATTTCATAAATGGAAGTCACTTTTACATGTTTACTAGACAATAATGCAGCAGAATTTGCTTCACAATATCAATGTTTAGTTTACAAGCGAGGCAGTGTAAGAGACACAGTATTAGTCCAACATAGGAACATTGTTACTCCAATATAGGAACATTGTTACTCCAATATAGGAACATTGTTACGTCAACATGGAAACATTGTTACTTACACATGCCACCAATGTTACTCCAACATGGCAAATTTTTTTACGCCAACATTGCAACATTGTTACTCCAATATGGCAACATTGTTACTCCAACAGAGCGACATTGTCACGCCAACATGGCAACATTGTTACTCCAACATGGCAACATTGTTACTCCAACATGGCAACATTGTTACTCCAACATGGTAACATTGTTACTCCAACAGAGCGACATTGTCACACCAACATGGTAACATTGTTACTCCAACATGGCAACATTGTTACTCCAACATGGGAACATTGTTACTCCAACAGAGCGACATTGTCACACCAACATGGTAACATTGTTAAGCCAACATGGAAACACTGTTACTTTAACACGGCTCCATTGTTACTCCAATGTTGCAACATTGTTACTCTAACATGGCAACATTGTTACTCCACCAGAGCGACATTGTCACGCCAACATGGTAACAGTGTTACTCCAACATGGCAACATTGTTACTCCACCAGAGCGACATTGCCACGCCAACATGGTAAGTTGGTAACATTGTTACGCCAACATTGTTACTTCAACACGGCACCATTGTTACACCAACATGGCGACATTGTTGAGCACACAGTGAAATCTCGCATGTATAATTACAACTTGGAAATTTTATTGAAAATTGTTAAAAATTATAGAAGCTAAACAGGACTTACACTGCTTACACATTTCAGGCCATGCAGCCCTTAAACAAATATATACAAGCAATAAAATAAACCAATTGTATCAAAACCAAAATAATGGTTCTGATAAGAAAGAAATTACAGCATAATGTAATCCCAGAATAACGATACAAAGATATAGTGTAGATGTTTCACATGGAATACTATTACTCAGGAATATACCGGGGAAAATCTGTAACAAATAAAACACCACATGACGCTAATGATCTAATATGAGATCTTGCCTTAAAATCACAATACTTGTCAATTTAGTAACGCTCATTTAAATCTTTCTATATCTTGACCTTGGAAAGTTGTAACTCCTGCTGATACTTGAGAAAAATGCAATAGAGAAACCAACAGATAGTTGGGACATGACTTTTTCATCTATGGAGCTTGTCTCTAACTTACGGCGTAGCTAGGGGGAGGGCTACCTAAACATGTGCTCCGGGTGCTGAGTGCCAACAAGCCACTTTGTCTTGGCAAGGATATTTAGATACAACTAAACCTTTGCCCGTGTGAAGGAAAGCCTAGCTACGGCTCTGCTCTATACAATCTAGACAAATGAAACTTCAGGCATCAGCTTATTCTGACACTGATGTCCCCTAGCTTAATCACAAATTGAAGCAGAGAATGGTTCGAGGGACTGTTTTTAGACAGACAGACAGATAGATAGATAGATAGATAGATAGATAGATAGATAGATAGATAGATAGATAGATAGATAGATAGATAGATCGATAGATCGATAGATAGATAGATAGATAGATAGATAGATAGATAGATAGATAGATAGATAGATAGATAGATAGATAGATAGATAGATAGATAGATAGATAGATAGATAGATGATAGATAGATAGATAGATAGATAGATAGATAGATAGATAGATAGATAGATAGATAGATAGATAGATAGATGATAGATCGATCGATCGATAGATAGATGATAGATAGATAGATACATAGATAGATAGATAGATAGATAGATAGATAGATAGATAGATAGATAGATGATAGATAGATAGATAGATAGATAGATAGATAGATAGATAGATAGATGATAGATAGATAGATAGATAGATAGATAGATAGATGAGATAAATAGGTATATTAAATAAAAGTAGATTTACATAGTTTAATGACCACAAAGTAGATCACCGTAATAACTATTTTCCATACATATATCATGCAGTAGATACAATCATTGCTCTATTGAACCTGATTCCTATATCCCTTCAATCACGGCTCGAGAAAAATCACCACTAAACGGCACAGCAAGTCCCGCCAGACTTGTGAAAGCAAGCTGAGATGACTATATTGATAAACGTGAATGATGTTGTATACAGCAATCTCTGTCCATTTGGGTATCTTTTGTGTTTGGTGACCTAGGTGGCCACAGGCTATCCTATATCATGGGCTCTCATTAGGTGTTATGCATCCCTGGAGCAGTTGGTAGTTCACAAGGTCAAATGTCTTTCACATATCAATAAAAGGTCCTTGAACCTTACCCATGAGTGAAGGAATGGCATTTGTCACTATAAGTAGAACAGTTGCTGTGAGGAGGATCTTGAGAACATTCTGATCAGATGGAGGTTAAAAAATGCTGGAAAGGTCAGGCTACGTACATTAACATAGTGTCCTGGCAGATGGAGACTAGAGTATTGAGCCAGAACTGTTTTCTTTTGACCAGACAGATCTCTGAGCCATTGTTTAACCTTCTTAGAAAGGAGGAAAGTTCTCAAGAGTTACATTCTAGAGAGGTAATAAAATCCTTCTGCAAGGATCCTTTCCATAAACTGTAACAATCACCATGTCTTACATTTGGATTACATTAAAGTTGAAGCTGCAAGATCATTGAATTATTGTTCTGTAGACATTTCCTTGTTGATTTGCTATTGGAAATCATGTTTGTCTGAATTTCACTAAGAAAATAAATCATATTATAAATGAAACAAACATCCAGTAGAAAGAAAGAAAAAATATATATTGATTCAATTAAACTTATGAACACCAACATTACTTTTGCAAAATTATACGCCTTCAATACTCATCAGGCTAAAATAGCTCTCGGATACTGTTGAACTGCTTTGGCCCTTTTCTGAAGGCTTTAATGGGTGGTTATGTCAATGTAGTATAAGGCTATGTTCACACGCAGAGTCAAAAACGTCTCAAAATACGTAGCTGTTTTCAAGAGAAAACCGCTCCTGATTTTCAAACGTTTTTTGTGCCACTCACGATTTTCGCTGCGTTTTTTTACGGCCGTTTTTGGAGCTTTTTTCAATAAAATCTATGGAAAACAGCTCCAAAAACGTCCCAAGAAGTGTCCTGCACTTCTTTTTCGCGGCCGTTTTTTTACGCGTGTGAACATACCCTTAGACTTTATTATAGATAGCACTTCTACATCCACAGACGTCTCAAATCATTTTTTCCTGATCTGTATGGATCAAATGTATGGATTACTGACTGTTTGAGCTGTACTTCTGCATACCCTTTGTTTAATTAAAACAGAATTTAAAAAAACAAATAGGAAATGTCTATGGTAGTGATTTATAAGTAATGTTGTAAAATGCATTGTTATATGAGATGGTGAAAATTGCTTAAAATTAGTAAAAATAGTTCTTTTTCATTTTCTGGGAACATGGACTAGGACTTTCTGCCAAATTTTTTCTCAACCCAAAGATCACAATCAATATATCAATTGGCAAATAGCTTTTTAGTATATAAGAGATATACAGTATCATGCCACGGAGGTAGACAGTATCATGTCCAATTGTCCCGGTCCATAAATTGATTTACCTTTTTACTATCCCCTCAACTAAACTGTAAAAGTAAGAAAGGTTCACATACTTTTCCTGCCATCTAAGTTGTATCATTAAAAAAAATATATATATATATATATATATTTTGCATTTAATTTCTTGTACTGTGTTTTTTAGATCAAGTTTTCTATCTTAGATGAAGATCTGAACATATTTTTGTTCACATTTATGTAAATAGTCAGAAAAGGCTTCACAAACTTTCTGGTACCAATATAATAGAAGTGTGCTTGCCCTGCATCGCCAAAGATATTCTGTTTGGAAATGTCATACATTTGTTGTTTATAGTCATATTTTTAACCCATTCCTGCATCATGACGTAGAGTGCTATGAAAAAGTATTTACCCCCCTTGCTGTCATTCTTGTTTTATTGAATTAAAATGGATTTTTGGGAGGTTTGTACTATTTGATTTACACAACATTCCTACCACTTTGAAGGTTCAAAATATTTTATACTGTGACACAAACAATAATTGAGAGAAAAAAACAGAGAACAAGAATGTGCGTAACTATTCACCCCCCTAACAGTCAATCCTTTGTGGAGCACCTCTTGCTGCAATTACAGATGTAAGTCTCTTGGAGTACAGTATGTCTCTATTATTTACCACATCTGGACACTGGGATTATTTCCCATTCTTCGGGGTAAAACGGCTCCAACTCCTTCCAGTTAGATTGTTGTGTTGGTGTACAGCCATCTTCAAGTCATGCCACAGATTATCAATTGTATTGAGGTTCGTACTTTGACTAGGACATTCCAAGACATTTACAGGTTTCCCCTTAAACCCCTCCAGTGTAGCTTTAGCATTGTGTTTAGGATCATTGTCCTACTGGAAGGTGAACCTCCGTCCCAGTCTCAAATCTCTGGCAGACTGAAACAGGTTTTCCTCAAGAATTGCCCTGTATTTACTGCCATGCATTTACAGCCAAACTGTCCCATACTGAAAACATGATTACCGTACTGGGACAGTTTTCCTGCAGAGAGGCAGGGGCTCCTAGCGTCGTACATAATTATGATGCTAGGAGCCCGGCTCCCTGCAGTGTGTTCGGTCCGGGAAATACTTCCGATATACAGTCCATACATCACAGACCGAACATGCTCGTGTGAAATCCGGCTTAACCCCTTGAGTACCCAGCTCATTTTGGCCTTGAGGACCAGACCCATTTTTTTCAAATCTGACATGTATCACTTTATGTGGTAATAACTCCGGAATGCTTTTACCTATCCAATTGATTCTGAGATTGTTTTCTCGTGACATATTGTACTTTAGTTTAGTGCAAAAATTTGGTCGATAAATTCATTGCTTATTTGTGAAAAACACCAACATTTAGCGAAAATATGAAGAAATTATGATTTTTCCAATTTTAAATGCATCTGCTTGTAAAACAGATGGTAATACCACACAAAATAGTTACCAATTAACATCTCCCATATGTCTACTTTATGTTTGCATCGTTTTTTGAACATCCTTTTTATTTTTCTATGACCTCACAAGGCTTAGAACTTTAGCAGCAATTTCTCATATTTGTAAGAAAATTTCAAAAAGCGATTTTTTCAGGGACGAGTTCAGTTCTGAAGTGGTTTTGAGTGACCTATATATGAAAAACCCCCATAAAACACCCCATTTTGAAAACTGCACCCCTCAAAGTATCCAAAACAGCATTCAGAAAGTGTTTCAACCCTTTAGGCGTTTTACAGGAATTGAAGGAAAGTAGAGCTGAAATTTTCAAATTTCAATTTTTTTTACAAAATTCATATATAATACATTTTCTTGTGTACCACAGAAGGTTTTACCTGAGAAACGCAACTCAATATTTATTGCCCAGATTCTGCAGTTTTTAGAAATATCCCACATGTGGCCCTAGTGCGCTAATGGACTGAAACACAGGCCTCAGAAGCAAAGGAGCACCTCTTGGATTTTGGGGCCTCCTTTTTTCAGAATATATTTTAGGCACCATGTCAGGTTTGAAGAGGTCTTGTGGTGCCAAAACAGTGGAAACCCCCAAAAGTGACCCCCAGTTTTTAAACTACACCCCTCAGGGAATTTATCTAGGGGTATAGTTAGCATTTTGACCCCACAGGTATTTTGCTATATTTTCTGGAGTTAGTCTGTGAAAATGAAAATCTACTTTTTTTCTGGAAAAACGTAAAAATTTCTAATTTTTGCAAGAAATAAAGGAGAGAAAGCACCCCAACATTTGTAAAGCAATTTCTCACGATTACGAAAATACCCCATATGTGGTAATAAACTGCTGTTTGGACCCACAGCAGGGCTCAGAAGGGAAGGACCCCCATTTGGATTTTGGAGCTCTGATTTTACTGGAATGGTTTTCAGTGCCGTGTCACGTTTGCAACGCCCTGGAGGGACCTAAACAGTGGAATCCCCCCAAAAGTGACCCCATTTTGGAAACTATACCCCTCAAGGAATTTTTCTAGTGGTATAGTTATCATTTTGACCCCACAGGTTTTTTGCTGAATTTATTGGAATTAGTCTGTGAAGATGAAAAGAGACTTTTTTTTGGAAAAAACACAGAATTTTCTAATTTTTATAAGGAATAAAGGAGAAAAAGCACCTCAACATTTGTAAAACAATTTCTCCTGATTACGGAAATACCCCATTATGTGGTAATAAACTGCTGTTTGGACCCATGGCAGGGCTCAGAAGGGACGGAGCACCATTTGGATTTTGCAGCTCAGATTTTGCTGAATTGGTTTCTGGGGGCCATGTCGCATTTGTCGCAAGTACCAGTACAGTAGAAATTCCCCAGATGTGATCCCAATTTGGAGACTATACCCCTGAAAGAATTAAATTAGAGGTGTAGTGAGCATTTTGAGCCCTCAGGTGTTTTATAGATTTTATTAGAATTGGTCCGTGAAAATGAAAACATTTTTTTTTCCCAATAACCTGTAGCTTTAGCTCAGAATTTTTCATTTCCACAAGGAATACAGGAGAAAAGACACCCCAAAATGTGTTACACAATTTCTCCTGATTACGGAAATACCCCATATGTGGTTGTAAACGGCTATTTGGACATACGGCAAGGGCTAAACGGAAAAAGTGCAATTTCGTTTTTGGAGTGGAGATTTTACAAAATTTGTTTTTGACGCCATGTTGCATTGCGCTGAGGTACGAGTACAGTGAAAACTCCCGAGAAGTGACCCCATTTAGGAAACTACACCCCTCAAGGAATTCATCTAGAAGTTTAGTGAGCATTTTGACCCCCAAAGGTTTTGCAGAAATTAGTGGATGTTGCAGATTGAAAATTGACATTTTCCAATATATGCTATTTCAGTGCCCAATGCGTTGGGCCCAGCTTGTACCACTGGAGACATACGCCCCATAAATTGTTAAGCAGTTCTCCAGAGTACGGTAATACCCCATATGTGGTCATAAACTGCTGTTTGGGCACACTGCCAGGCCCAGAAGGAGCGCCATTTGGCTTTTGGAGCGCAGATTTTGCTTGGTAGTAGTTTTGTTTAGTGTTTTACTGGTGTTTCAGTTTATAATGTGGGGGCATATGTAATCTGTGCGGAGTACATACATTTTTTGCGTGACACACTGTCGTTTTTATTGGTACCATGTTTGGCTACGCGCGACTTTTTGATCACTTTTTATTCCATTTTTTTGGAAACAACGTGACCAAAAAAGGAAATTCTGCCATTGTTTTTTATGGTATTTTTTTTACGGTGTTCACCGTGCAGGATAAATAATATGATATTTTTTTAGGTCAGGCCGATACGAACGCGGCGATACCTATTATGTCTAGTTTTTGTCTTTTTTTTTATTTTTTTTCTAATTATAAAGGGCTTGGTCAGGGAAACAAGGCGATTATTGTTTTTATTACGTAAAACTTGTATTTATTTATTTATTTATCTAAAACTTTTTTTTTACTTTTTTTTCACTTTTCATTTTACACGTCCTAGGGGACTGGAAGATCTGATCTTCTGATCCCCTGCACAATACACTGCACTACTTCTGTATGTACTGATGTAGTGCAGTGTATTGTAACTGTCACTTTACAACTGACAGTTGAGCCTATTACGTCCTGCCTTGGGCAGGATCTAATAGGCTCCCGTACCTGGCAACCAGGAAGCCGTTGCTAGGCTTCTTGGTTGCCATTGCAACCATCAGAACCCCGCGACTTTCCACGGGGGGGGGGGCAATGGGGTGCAGAGGGAGCCCCCTCCCTCTGTATCAATCACTTAAATGCCGCTGTCGCTATTGACAGCGGCATTTAAGGGGTTAAACTACAGCGATCGGAGAGGACAGTGATCGCTGTAGTTGCAGTGGGATGTCGGCTGTATATTACAGCCGACATCCGATGAAGATGGAGCGAGCACAGCTCCTGTGCCCGCTTCATCCTCAGGGCGTTACTATACGCCCATTTTCGGGAAGGGGTTAATAAAAATAGTGTTTGTTTTTTTTACACCGCTTTCTCTGATCTCCTCACGTATCTCACAGAAGTGAGGAGATCAGAGAAAGTGACAGGAGCTTTCTCCTGCAGACGACGTCACAGACGGCTGTGATTGGTCAGTCTTCAGAGACTGACCAATCACAGCAATCGCCGGCATTGGGGACTGCTAATTGGTCCCCAGGCCGGTAGCAGAGACGGTTAGCTGTCAATGACAGCTGCCGCCGCTGTTCTGTCACTATGTGATTTCACATAGTGACAGTTTATTCCTGCGCCGTAATAGTACGTCGAAGGTACGCTGGAATAAGCGGCCAGCGACGTACTATTACGTCGAAGGTACGCAAGGGGTTAAAGTGGGTGAATACATATCAACTCACATCCTCTCAGTTTTAATTCTTTTTTTTAACAATGTTTTTTTTTCATACCAATGTAACAATTTAGACTATTTTGTCAGAACCATTACATAAAATCAAATTTAAAATCCATTTTATTCCAGGTTGTAATGCAACAGAACAGGAAAAACTCCAAGGAGTTAAATACTTTAACCAGGCACTGTCAGGGTATGTTCACACGATTAACAAAATACGTCTGAAAATACGAAGCTGTTTTCAAGGGAAAACAGCCCCTCATTTTCAGACGTTTTTTGAACAACTCGCGTTTTTCTCTGCGTTTGTTGCAGCATTTTTTACGGCCGTTTTCGGAGCTCTTTTCATTAGAGTCTATGAGAAACCGGCTCCAAAACGTCCCAAGAAGTGTCCTGCACTTCTTTTGACGAGCCGTCATTTTATGCGCCGTATTTTGACAGCGACGCGTAAAATGACAGCTCGTCTGCACAGAACATCGTAAGACCCATTTCAAGCAATGGGCAGATGTTTGCCGACGTATTGGAGCCGTCTTTTCAGGCGTAATTCGAGGCGTAAAACGCCTCCATTACGTCTGAAAAGAGGTTGTGTGCACATACCCTAAGAGTATGTTCACACTCACTGTTTTCAGACGTAATTCGGGATTGCAATGTGGTACCAGTATATTCAAATCCCCTAGTGGGACTAAATAGAATTAAAAAATGTAAGAAATAGTGTTTTTGTCACTGTCACTGTCCAGGGTGCTGAAACAGTTACTGCCGATCGTTTAACTCTTTCAGCACCCTGGACAGTGACTATCTCTTGACGTTGCCTAGCAACGCTCCCGTAATTACGGGTGCACACACGTAGTCACCCGTAATTATGGGAGCCCCATAGACTTCTATGGGCCTGCCCGTGCCGTAATTACGGCCCGTGATTACGGGCGTTTTTACGTTTGTGTGCATGGGGCCTCATTCTGGCTATAGACTTAGAAATACATAGGTCCAGCCAGAATGAAGAAATATCCTGTTCGAAAAAACCAATACGCAACGCAACACACATAACATCTGTGGATTTCATTGCAGAATTTTTAATCTCCATTGAAGTCAATGGAGAAATTCCGCAATGAGTCCGCAACAAGTCTGCTACATGTCCACAACAGCCAGTGTATGCTGCGGACACCAAATTCCGCACTGCAGCCTATGCTCCGCAGCTGAGTTTTCCGCCACGTCAGCACGAACCTAACTAAAAAGGTGTGTAAACCAATGGAGAATATGTCCGCTGCGGATTACCGCAGTGGACGGTCCGCATCGAAATTCCAGAGCAATTCCGCCACGTCTGGCCATGCCCTAATAGAAGCCTGTCAGAATCACGATATACATTAGTATTGCAGTATATAGTGCAAGCGATATAACGATCGCTGGTTGAAGTCCCCTTGGGGGACTAATAAAAAAAAGTAAACATTTGAAAAATAAAGGTTTTTTTTATGTAAAAAAGATATATACAGGGTGGGCCATTTATATGGATACACCTAAATAAAATGGGAATGGTTGGTGATATTAACTTCCTGTTTGTGGCACATTAGTATATGGGAGGGGGGAAACTTTTCAAGCTGGGTGTTGACCATGGCGGCCATTTTGAAGTCGGCCATTTTGTATCCAACTTTAGTTTTTTCAATGGGAAGAGGGTCATGTGACACATCAAACTTATCGAGAATTTCACAAGAAAAACAATGGTGTGCTTGGTTTTAACGTTACTTTATTCTTTCATGAGTTATTTACAAGTTTCTGACCACTTATAAAATGTGTTCAAAGTGCTGCCCATTGTGTTGGATTGTCAATGCAACCCTCTTCTCCCACTCTTCACACACCGATAGCAACACCGCAGAAGAAATGCTAGCACAGGATTCCAGTATCCGTAGTTTCAGTTGCTGCACATCTCGTATCTTCACAGCATAGACAATTTCCTTCAGATGACCTCAAAGATAAAAGTCTAAGGGGGTCAGATCGGGAGACCTAGGGGACCATTCAACTGGCCCATGACGACCAATCCACTTTCCAGGAAACTGTTCATCTAGGAATGCTCGGACCTGACACCCATAATGTGGTGGTGCACCATCTTGCTGGAAAAACTCAGGGAACGTGCCAGCTTCAGCGCATAAAGAGGGAAACACATCATCATGTAGCAATTTCAGATATCCCGTGGCCTTGAGGTTTCCATTGATGAAAAATGGCCCCACTATCTTTGTACCCCATATACCACACCATACCATCAATTTTTGTGTTCCAACAGTCTTGTAGGGATCTATCCAATGTGGGTTAGTGTCAGACCAATAGTGGTGGTTTTGTTTGTTAACTTCACCATTTACATAAAAGTTTGCCTCATCACTGAACAAAATGTTCTGTGTAAACTGAGGGTCTTGTTCCAATTTTTGTTTTGCCCATTCTGCAAATTCAATGCGCCGATCTGCGTCATCCTCGTTGAGATGCTGCAGCAGCTGGAGTTTGTAAGGGTGCCATTTGTGAGTAGCTAATATCCGCCGAAGGGATGTTCGACTGATGCCACTCTCCAGTGACATGCGGTGAGTGCTACACTGTGGGCTCTTGCTGAATGAAGCTAGGACAGCCACTGATATTTCTTCATTAGTGACAGTTTTCATGCGTCCACATTTGGGCAAATCCAACTCTGAACCAGTTTCACGAAACTTGGCAAGCAGTTTGCAAACTGTAGCATGGGAGATGGGTGGTCTCGTAGGGTGTCTTGCATTGAAATCTGCGTTTACCAGACATCAACACAATTTCTACCCGATCCTCACGTGTTAACCTCTGCGACATGTCAATGGCTGTAAACAAAGAGAAGCTTGTAAATAACTCATGAAAGAATAAAGTAATGTTAAAACCAAGCACACCATTGTTTTTCTTGTGAAATTCTCGATAAGTTTGATGTGTCAGATGACCCTCTTCCCATTGAAAAAACTAAAGTTGGATACAAAATGGCCGACTTCAAAATGGCCGCCATGGTCAACACTCAGCTTGAAAAGTTTCCCCCCTCCCATATACTAATGTGCCACAAACAGGAAGTTAATATCACCAACCATTCCCATTTTATTTAGGTGTATCCATATAAATGGCCCACCCTGTAGATTAAAAGTTAAAAAAAAAAACATTTTCCCCCAATAGCATAGTAAAAAAAAGAAGTAAATAAACATAATTGGTATCACCGCGTCCGTAAAAGTCTGAACTATTACAATATATCATTATTTAACCCGCACCGTGTATGCCAGAAAATAAAAAAATGTAAACGGCAGAATCTCTATTTTTGGTCACGTCATCTCCCACAAAAAATTAAATAAAAAGTGATCAAACCATCACATGTACACCAAAATTGTAAAATTAAAAACTACAGCTTATCCCTCCAAAAATAAGCCCTCATACTACTTAATCGACAGAAAAATAAAAAAGTTGTGGCTCTCGGAATTTGGCGACACTAAATACATTTTATTCTATACACTTAGGTTTTGACTTGTAAAAGCAGTAAAATATAGAAAAAACTATATATATTTGGTATTGCCGCAATCGTATTGACCCACAGAATAAAGTTAACATGTTGTTTTAATTGCACAGTGAATTCCGTAAAAACGACGCGCAAAAAACAATGGAGGAATCGCTGTTTTTTTCATTTTCTACCCCACAAATAATTTTTTCCCATTTCCTATTACATTATATGGCACAATAAATGGCGCTACGAAAAACTACAACTCGTCCCGCAAAAATCAAGCCCTCATAGCACTATATTGACGGAAAAGTAAAACAGTTATGGCTTTTGGAAGGTGGGGAGCAAAAAAAACTAAAATAAAAATCTGAAAAAGGGCTGCGGCGGGAAGGGGTAAAGTCCGCACTATTGCCATAAAACAATATTTATCCCACACGATGATCGCAGTAGAAAATAAAAACTGACAGAATTGCTTCTTTTGGTCCCCTTGCCTCTCAAAAAAAAACAAAAAAACTTCAGTTTACAATATCAATTTGGTATTGCAGTAATTGTATAGACCCGCAGAATAAAGTTAACATGTAATTTTTACAGCCCGGTGAATGCCGCAAAAACAAAGCCCAAAAATACAATGGAAGAATCACAGGTTTTTTTCCATTCCACCCCACAAAGATTTTTTTTCAGTTTCCCAGTACTTTAAATAGTACACTAAATAGTGCCATTAAATACTGAAACTCTATTTCGATTGAAAAATAAAAACGTTATAGCGTTTGGAAGGTGGAAAGGAATAAACAAAAATGAAAACAAAAAGTTTACAAAATGAAAAAAACTCCATAGTGAGCTTAAGGGTAAAGCCACACGTGGCGGAATTGCTCTTGAATTCCGCTGCAGACACTCCGCAGCGTTAATCCGCAGCGGAGCCATTTCTCCATTGCCTTCCACTTCTTTTTAGTAGGCTTCGTTTAGACGAGGCTGAAAATTCCGCTGCGGAGCATAGGCTGCGGTGCGGAATTTGGTGTCCGCAGCATACAATGGATGTTGTGGACCAGTGGCGGACTGGTTGCGGACTCATTGCGGAAGTTCTCCATTGACTTCAATGGAGATTCTAAATTCCGCAATGAAGTCCGCAGCTGTCATGCACATGTTATGTGTGCTGCGGATGCGTCTTGCTTTTTTGACATGACATTTCTTCATTCTGGCTGGACCTATGTATTTCTAGGTCTACAGCCAGACTGAGGAAGTCAATGGGGCTCCCGTAGTTACGGGAGCGTTGCTAGGAGACGTCAGTAAATAGTCACTGTCCAGGGTGCTGAAAGAGTTAAGCGATCGGCAGTAACTGTTTCTGCACCCTGGACAGTGACTACCGATCCCAATATACAGCAACCTGTAAAAAAAATAGAAGTTCATACTTACCGAGAACTCCCTGCTTCTGTCTCCAGTCCGGCTTCCCAGGATGACGTTTCAGTCTAAGTGACGGCTGCAGCCAATCACAGGCTGCAGCGGTCACATGGACTGCCGCGTCATCCAGGGAGGTCGGGCTGAATGCCGAAAGAGGGACGCGTCACCAAGACAACGGCCGGCAAGTATGAAATTCTTTTACTTTCACTAGAAAAAGTGCTGTCCCTTCTCTCTATCCTGCACTGATAGAGAGAAGGGAAGTACTTTCACCTCAATACGCAACGGCCAGTCCGCATCAATTTTCTGCACATTTTGGGCATTGATGCGGACAGCTGCGGAGGAAAACCGCCACGTGTGGGCATGCCCTAAAGAGGATCTGTCGTAGAGTATATTTATTCTGCCCTATTTGAGGGCAGCATAAAGAAGTGACAGACAGGCTGTTTTCAGCGGTCTGTTACTTATTCGTAAATTAGTTGTAGGTAAGGAGCGTTTACAGGTTATATTTTTGGCACTGCAGCACTTACGTCCAATAATATTCATATATTCACACTGGCCCCGCCCTCCAGCCGATGATTGACACATTCCTCCCTATTTCTGTGCATAGGGAGAAATGTGTCAATCGGCGCTTGGAGGGCGAGGGAGCGTGAATATATGAATATCATTCAACTCAAGCCCTGCATCGTGTCCGGCGCATTGCAAGTACAACCTATAAATTCACAGAAACTGCGTCATATAACAGAATAAGTGACAGACCGTTGAATTAGCGTCACTGCTATATGCTGCTCTCAGACAGGGCAGCATAAATATATGACACATCCGCAATAAACCCCTTTCACGCCGTTAAGAAATTTCTGTTACTAAAAATATGACACAATACTCTGAACAAAAAGCAACTGAGCAATACCAAAGGAGTATAAGACCCAGTTCACACAGTTTTTTTTAACGCTGATTTTGACGTGGAAACCGCATCCGAATCAGCGGCAAAACATTTCGGAAACGGCCTCCTGTTTCAATGGGAGGCGGAGGCGTTTTTTTTTCTGAGGCAGTTTTTAGCCACTCGTGGAAAAAAAAAAGCATGATTAAAATCAATGGCCGCGGCCGAAAAGCGCAGCAAAAATCACGGCAAGAATTTGCAGCCAGGTCAAAATCTGCCTCAAAATTCCTGAAGGAATTTTGAGCCAGATTTTTCTGCCAGAAAAAAACCTCAGTGTGAACAGGGCCTTAATGGTCTATAAATCCCTTCCATTTTGGAAACCATTGGATATCCAAGATGACAAACTTCCTCAATGTGATCATCTTACATTAATCTCTGATATATCATGTTGACTATATTTCCCCTTTAAATACACACAGTCTCATATAGTACGCACAAACAAATAAGTCTCGACCTTACTTTGCCAGCTCTTATATACAGTACCTTGCAAAAGTATCCAACCCCCTTAGAAAATCAACAGATATGTCTAGATTACAAACTAGTATACTCTAAGGGCAAAGCCCCACGTGGTGGAATTGCTCTGGAATTCCGCTGCGGACACTCCGCAGCGTTAATCCGCAGCGGACCCGTTTCTCCATTGCCTTCCACTTCTTTTTAGTAGTGTTCGTTTAGACGAGGCGGAAAATTCCGCTGCGGAGCATAGGCTGCAGTGCGGAATTTGGTGTCCGCAGCATACAATGGATGTTGCGGACAGGTTGCGGACTCATTGCGGAAGTTCTCCATTGACTTCAATGGAGATTCTAAATTCCGCAATGAAGTCCGCAGATGTCATGTACATGTTATGTGTGCTGCGGATGCGTATTGGTTTTTTAACGTGACATTTCTTCATTCTGGCTGGACCTATGTATTTCTAGGTCTACAGCCAGACTGAGGAAGTCAATGGGGCTCCCGTAATTACGGGTGACTATGTGTGTGCACCCATAATTACGGGTGACTACGTGTGTGCACCCATAATTACGGGTGATTACGTGTGTGCACCCATAATTATGGGTGACTACGTGTGTGCACCCGTAATTATGGGAGCGTTGCTAGGCGACGTCAGTAAATAGTCACTGTCCAGGGTGCTGAAAGAGTTAAGCGATCGGCAGTCACTGTTTCAGCACCCTGGACAGTGACTACCGATCACAAGATACATCAACCTGTAAAAAAAATAGAAGTTCATACTTACCGAGAACTCCCTGCTTCTTTCTCCAGTCCGGCCTCCCGGGATGACGTTTCAGTCTAAGTGACGGCTGCAGCCAATCACAGGCTGCAGCGGTCACATGGACTGCCGCGTCATCCAGGGAGGTCGGGCTGGATGCCGAAAGAGGGACGCGTCACCAAGACAACGGCCGGTAAGTATGAAATTCGTTTAGTTTCACTAGGGAAAGTGCTGTCCCTTTTCTCTATCCTGCACTGATAGAAAAAAGGGAAGTACTTTCACCTCAATACGCAACGGCCAGTCCGCATCAATTTACTGCACATTTTGGGCAGATCCGCCACAGAATCTGCAACGCAGATTCTGTGCGGCATTGATGCGGACAGTTGCGGAAGAAAACCGCCACGTGGGGCCATGCCCTTAAAGAAAATTTTCAAACCCACAATTTATTATTTGTTAGAAATTACTTTGAAAGTATAAATGCTGCTTGCATAGGTGAAAAACCCTGTACTGTAAGCTCCAAGTTCAAACAGATTTCTTTATTTCCAGTCGCTTATATGGCCACGTTCACATAGATATACCTATTTGATTTTTAGGGGTAAAATACTATTGCAAGGTACTATATAAATGATTTTTCATTATTATTAACGATTCCTGAAGGAGACAATCTGGAAATTACACGTCATCTGTAAAAAGGAACAATTTTCATCAGCCCGGTAATGTAATATCAGGTCAGTGGGTGATCAACACATTTTTTACTCTGGGCTAGTAACTTTTTGTCAAAGTTTTCTACCTATATGTATGTGCTAGTGTTCTCAATATCTTTGATTTTAGTCTTGTGTCCATGGACAAAACTTTTCTTCCACAGCTCTCAGCATTATGATCCAAATCACAGTTATAATCAAATCTTTTTTTTGCTAATTTTGACATCCCCAGGAGAGCACCTTAATTTTATATAAATATATACGATTTACTCTCACTTCTCTTATTTCAATTGCTCCGGCTAGAGGATGTACGTGTTGTGTTGCAACGTGAGGTCAGGAGGTGCTCATCAATCAACGGACTGGTAGAGCGCTAATCCTCACCACAGTTAGTTGATTGGTACTCTAAATTTTGGCCACTGCTATGGTCAATCACAGAACTGCTCTATTCAGCTTCATCATCTACCTATTCTTAAAGATTATTTCATCACGGGCACATGAAGAAAAAAAATTGAGAAGCCACAAGAACTAGATCATCTGTCAAAAATACAAAAGTAGCGTGACTGGAAATGTACGAAGAAGATATCACTTCAGATCCTGTAATCTCCTCCAGCGTCTGTCTTGTTAAAAAAAACAAAAAAAACATATATATATATATATATATATATATATATATATATATATATATATATATATTTTTCTATAATTTTTTTTTTTCTAAGAGTATATCCAAATTTTTGGTTTATGACTTTACAGAATGTGCTAAAAAGAATGTTTCCAGTAGACAAATTGGGGGAGAAGAAATTACACAAAATAAAGTGGCTCTCCTCAACAGTTTTAAAAAGTTTCTAGAATAAGGGGTGTTTTTAAAAAAATTCGTAAAATGCACCAGATTTATTAACGGCAGCGCCATAGTTTGGAGCAAAGTCTTTATGTAAACTACTCCAAGAGGCAGTATAAGGAAGTTAAAAGTGGCTAACATATCTAGCAAGATAAGCCAAATTTATCATACAGCGTGCATCACTATAATAAAATTGGCCTGGTCTACTTTTAACCTGTTCAAATTTAGGAAAGAATAAATATATCTGCTCTTTGTTATTTAATTGGAAACATTTGTCAGATTTTTTAATAATGTCATAAAGCTAGACAGAATAAAAGTAGACGACACAGGTGGAAACTGCGCCAAATTTATCACAATGGAGCATGTTGTATGGTAAATTTGATGCAGCTCTCTTGACTTGTTAAACATTTATTCCCTTTCTTTATATCTAAAATGCAAAATAAAGTTGGTGAACTCCATGTATTTGCACCTTCATAATCTTGAAAACCTAGGTTTTTTTTAGAGCATTTTTTTTATCAAAATGTGATTATACAATTAGCCCCAATGTCTAAATATAAAAATATGGAAAAACACACCTACATTTTTTTGCAGTGAGGAAGTAAAATATATTCCTGCCATAAGTAGGCATAGATTTCTTCCAAAATTTGCACCATATATTTTTTTCCACATAAAAAATGTGGCCTAAACTATGTCTCCATTTGAAATTACGGTCACTTTTCCCATCCATCGTGAAATTTAAGGAGCGAGGAGAAAAGCCACAAATTTTACCACTAAAATATTTACCACTAAAATATTAAACATCCTCACTGGCTACTGTACATGGAAGTGTACTCTAAAACCTGGAGTACACTGCTTAATAAATGTGGGTCAATGCTTTACCGTAGGCCATCCCACACGGTCCAACACGTAGGAAATTGACCCCTTATTGTAAGGAAAATTAGACAGGGAACGGCTGCAGTGCAGGGCTGTTCTGTTCAGGCCAGTGTTAGCAAACTATAGGGAGAAACTAATCTTACAGCCCGAGCTTTGAGGCCGTATCATCAATGCAGCCCCTAGATTACAGCAGAGATTGATGTATGAATGAGAGTGGTATTGAACTTTATTGTAACTGAATTATTACATTTACCTTTTAGTTGTTTAGTTGTAGTGTAAATGTCACATTTTCATTGAGTCATATATTTTTGGAATTAGGGGCAATGCATCCTTTAGGTGGGAAAAAAAACACCCAGTTCAGTGATAGAAAAGTGTTCAGTTCCTCTGCAGCGCCACAGGGGACAGTTAGCATTACACAGTGCCAATTGGAATCAATGTGCTATCCATGTTATGCACACTCAGGTAAATAAATGAGTAGCCACTTTGTAGCCACAACATACTGGGTGGTACTGGTGCCGTGGCAACCATACGATGCTCGGAGAGTATTGTGCACAGGTAGGAGAGTATAACTGGAGGGATACTTTAACTCCAAATGTCTTAAAAGGGTATTTCAATTTTTTATAAAAAAAGACAACCCCTTTAACTATAAAATAACACATAGTGCATTCGTAAAGTCTTCAGGCCTTTCACTTTTTTCACATTTTGTTATTTTGAGGCCTTGTGCTAAAATTAAAAAAAAAATTAAAAACAATTGTCCCCATCATTCTGCACTTAATACCCCATAATGACAAAGTGTAAACAGAATTACAGATTTTTTTTTAAATTTATTACAAATGAAAAACTCAAATTTCGCATGGACCTAAGTATTCAGACCCTCTGCTATGAAATTTAGCTCTGGGGGTCTCCCATTTCTCTAGATCATCTTTATAATGTTTCTACAACTTGGTTGGAGTCTAACTGTGGTAAATTCATTTGATTGGACATGATTTGGAAAGATACACCCCTGTCTATATAAGGTTTCACAGCTGACAATGCATATCAGAGCAAAAACCAAGCTATGGGGTGGAAAGAACTGCCTGTAGAGCTCAGAGACAGGATTGTGTGGAGGCATAGATTTGGAGAAAGGTACAAAAAAAATTCTGCTGCACTGAAAGTTCCCAAGAGCACATTGGCCTCCATGATTCTTAAATGGAAGAAGTTTGGAACAACCGGGACTCTTCCTAGAGCTAGCCAACCCACCAAACTAAGTAATCGGGGGAGAAGGACCTTGGTAAGAGAGGTGACCAAGAACCCAATGGTCACTGGCTGAGGTCCAAAGATCCTGTTTGCAGATCAGAGAAACTTCCAGAAGGTCAACCATCACTGCAGCACTCAACCAATCTGGGCTTTAACCCCTTAACAACTGCCCACCGTCTTTTGACGTTGGGCGGTGCATGTACTCAGTCTACAACGACGCCTTTTGGCGTCGCTGTACTAGAGTGGGTTTAACGGCACCCTGGTCAAGTCTGCACTAAAAACCGGCTGTAAGTAACAGGTCCGGTTCTTAGTGCAGCCATCAGGACCTTCCGATTTCGTCGTAACAGCATGTGACCGCTGTGACAGCCAATCACAGCGGTCACACGCTGTTACTGTGTACAGAGCCGCCGGGAGTGTCTAAATGACAGCTCCTGCTCTAAGAACGAGCTGTTGCTAGCAGCTCTGTTCTTAGAGCAGTGATCAGGAGCCAATAGTATTGGTTCCTGATCTTTTTTGTGTTCACTATGAGATCCAATCATAGTGATCACTACTGTAAAATAAAAGTAAAAACATGTATCTGTTTCTCCTCACTCTGTTCTAGCTGTGGAGAGAAACAGATACAAGTGTGTCAGTGTCCCCTATACAAAATCACTTGTCCCTTACACAGTTTAAAAAAAATAAATCATTTTTTCAGTATTTTATAGTATATAGTATATACATATATATATATATATAAATATAAATATATTTACTGTATATACTAAGAATCGTACTATAAACGACTTTCTTTTTAGGGTACGCTGTTAGACGGCGTGTACGCTGTTAGACGGCGTATGGTGCTGTTCTGGGCTTGGGTTTACAGTTTGTGTTAGGCGTAGGGTTTAGGTTTAGGTTTAAAAAAAAAAAAAAAACTTTAAAAAAAAAGAAAAAAAAAAAAGTTTAATTCCTTTAGTGTGATTAGTTGATAAAAAAATTGAAACCGCTAGTTACGTTTATTATTTGCGGTTTAGGCTGTATAATCATTATGGCTGCCAAAAGATACAGCGTTGAGGAAGCCTATCAGATGCTATGCTCCGATACGGATTCTGCATCTGAAGTTGAGCTTTTACTTGAAAGCAACAGCGAAAGTGTCGCTTCAAGGGATTCTACGGATATGAGACCCTGCACCAGTGATATGGGAGACGGCGCAGTTGCCACAACGTCCGTTCAAAGTGCAGCCCCTGACATTGCACAACCACAACAAACCGATTTAGTGTGGGAACCCACAAGTCTATATTCTCCCACCATAAATGACTTTATTGCTACTCCTGGCATAAGTCCCAATGTCAGTAATTTTTCACCACTAAATTATTTTAATATTTTTATTACGGACCAAGTTTTGGAACATTTTGTGCAGGAAACAAATTTGTATGCCAGGCAGTACATTGCCAATAAGCCTTCGTCACCTTATGCCAGGTTGTGGAATCCCACAAATGCAACGGAAATAAAAAAAATTCTGGGCCTCACCCTTAGGGGGGATTCACACGAGCGTGTATTCGGTCCGTGCGGGCCGCGTGGTTTTCACGCGGCACGCATGGACCAATACAAGTCTATGGGGCAGTACAGACAGTCCGTGCTTTTTGCGCAGCGTTTGTCTGCTGCGCAAAATGCGCGACAGGTTCAATAACTCTGCGTATTTCGCGCATCACGCACCCATTGAAGTCAATGGGTGCGTGAAAATCACGCGCACCACACGGAAGCACTTCCGTGGGACGAGCGTGATTCGCGCAACAGCAGTGAAAAGGATGAATGAAAACCGAAAAGCACCACGTGCTTTTCTGTTTCCGAACATCCAAACGGAGTGTCTTTGCGTACCGAACTTCACCGGGTTCGGCCAAACTCGTTTTGGCCGATCCCGGCAAAAAAATTATCGGTACGCGACGTCAGGAGATAGTCACTGTCCATGGTGCTGAAAGAGTTAAACTGTTTCAGCACCATGGACAGTGACTTGCGATCCCAAAATACATTAACCTGTAAAAAAAACCCGAAGTTCTAACTTACCGATTACTCCTGTCTCCTTCCTGCAGTCCGACCTCCCGGGATGACACTTCAGTTCAAGTGACAGCTCCAGCCA
This sequence comes from Rhinoderma darwinii, assembly GCF_050947455.1. Taxonomy (NCBI): domain Eukaryota; kingdom Metazoa; phylum Chordata; class Amphibia; order Anura; family Rhinodermatidae; genus Rhinoderma; species Rhinoderma darwinii. The sequence continues at coordinate 583,532,228 of NC_134687.1, read as the reverse complement.
ATCACAGGCCAAGCACAGGCTGCAGCCAATCACAGGCTGCAGCGGTCACTTGGACTGCTGCGTCATCCAGGGAGGTGGGGCCCGATGTCAAGAGAGGCGCGTCACCAAGGACGCGTCACCAAGGACGCGTCACCAAGGCAACGGCCGGGAAGTTCTCGGTAAGTAGGAACTTTATCTTTTTTTTGTACAGGTTTTTCGCTGTTGTGTTCGGCATTCACTGTCGAGGGTGCTGAAAGATTTAGCTCTTTCAGCACCTTGGACAGTGACGGGCGTTGACAAGCCTCATCTCTATGATGCCGGCTGCGCGAAAATCACGCAGCCGCGCATCAGACACGCATGACACACGCAGCTGTCAAATGGTTTTTGCGCTCGCAAAACGCTGCGTTGTTTGCGCGCGCAAAAACGCAACGTTCGTGTGAATCTCCCCTTAACATGGGAATTATAAAAAAAACCTCTATTAGGTCATATTGGGCATCAAGCCCTATACATGCCACCCCCATTTTTCCTGGCATTATGTCACGCAGCAGGTACGAAATACTTATGCGATTTCTCCACTTTAGTGACAACTTACAGGCACCCCCTTCCAGCGACAGAAGTCGTGACCGGCTGTATAAATTAAGGCCTTTGCTAAATTTTCTTAATTCCTCCTTTTTAGGAGCATATACCCCTGAACTAAATTTAGCAGTGGATGAATCGCTAATGAACTTCAAAGGGCGTCTCTCATTCCACCAATTCATACCCTCAAAAAGTGCAAAATACGGGGTAAAGATCTACAAATTATGTGAAAGCACTACTGGCTACACATGTGCATTTAAGATCTACGAGGGTAAAGACAGTGAATTCAATCCACCAGGGTGCCCTCCAAATATTGGTACCACTGGTAAGATTGTGTGGGATTTAATTGGCCCTTTCCTACACAAGGGGTATCATGTATACACGGACAGTTTTTATACCAGTGTGCCATTGTTTAGCGCCCTTTATTGTGCCAACACCGGAGCCTGTGGCACAATACGCAGGAATCGCAAAGGTTTCCCACATCAACTTGTGGATAAAAAACTACCAAAGGGGGAGTCATGCACTTTTCAAATTGAGAAGATGCTGGCTTTAAAATTTCGTGACCGCAAGGACGTCTACATGATCAGCACTATCCATACAAGTGCAACAGCAATTGTTAGAGAACGTGGGGCCTCTGCAGATAGACAAAAGCCTGTGTGTGTCATCGGCTATAACAAATTCATGGGTGGGGTAGATTTGTGCGACCAGATGTTACAACCTTATCTGGTTAAAAGGAAAACCAGAACGTGGTATAAGAAAGTGGCAATATACCTCATCCAGGTTGCAATGCACAATGCATTTGTCCTGTACAAAAAATCAGCGGGCAGGGCGACATTCTTTGAATTTCAGGAGAAAGTGATTGAAGATCTCCTTTTTCAATCTGCAGACCAGAGAGTAGTCCATGAGTCAGAGGATGTACGCCGACTTGTTGAAAAACATTTTTTACACCCCATCCCTTCAACACCTAACCAAAAATACCCCAAAAAACGGTGTCGGGTCTGCAGCAAACGAGGACAGCGAAGTGAGTCACGATATTATTGTTCCGTTTGTCCTTCCAACCCTGGTCTATGCACAAGTCCCTGTTTTGAAATCTATCATACCGTCGCACATTACTAATTTTCTTTTGTGAGCTATAAAAGTTAAAATGCAGGATTTATTTAGGATTTTATTTTTCTGTACCCCTTTTTTTTTTTTAGGGAAGCAGCTTCGCTTTATATTTAGGAGATGCCAAAATGTAGGGTTCTTTTAGAGATTTCTTTTTTTTAATCACTTTTTTTGGGAGGGAAATATACTTTTCTAGATTGAGTCATTTTGGGATATAACCCAGTTATATAAAGTGGAATAAGGCCCTGAAATTCATTCAAGATAAAATTGTGCCCTGAAAGCTTTTTATTTCCTTTTCCGTTATGACTATGTCCTGCCATAAATAGCTGTTACTCACTGGGGATACGGCATAATTTTTTCTTTTTATTCTGAGGATTTCTAATAAGCGAGCTGTTCCTTATCAATACACTATGGGCTTTATTACAGTTTTGTTCGGGTTTTTGGTGGACCTCTTACACCCGACAATACTTCTAGAAATAGCGACATTAATTTGGGGAGTAGTGGTCCTTTACTGTATCTATACATATGGTGTGGGACACTGCCCCTTTATATATTCTACAGGTGATTGGTTGTTTTGTGCACATGGAGGTTCCTGCCTTGCCGGGCAGGGGCTTGTTATGGTGTACTGCGTCACTTAGCACATTCGTCCCTTATATAGGGATTGATGGAGCTAAAGAGACGTTGTATGACCAGTCACTTTGAATAATAAAGTCATTACAGCCCTACAAATTTTCTTTCATCCTGTGAACATGCTCTAGTTTTCCACATAGCTGGATACATTCTTCCTCCTTTTTTTTGGTATATATTGCCTTTTTCCGCCAACAGTTTAATACATTTTCCCACTCTAACTTACTATATATCAGAGCGGGTTGATATACATAATGTCTATGGACTGACATGATTTCAGGACAGCTGCTTTCATAGCACGACATAGTTATAGAGTGTAGAAACTGTTAGGGAAATATATTTCTCAATCTAGAAAAGTAGAATCCTCCCATTTTCAAGCAAAATGTGTGTCCTGAAAGCCTCCGGGTGCTCCCTTCCTTTTGGGTCCTGCCGTCTGTCCAGGAAACGCATTAGGGCCACAATGGGGATATTTTTGAACACAGGAGAAACAGGGTGATACATTTTATGGTGCATTTCCTTATTCTCATGTCCTCTGTACAAGAAATCTGACCTTAAAATGACACATTTGTGAAAAAAAGTGAAATAAAATTTTCTTTCCACCTGCTTTGCATTACTTCCTGCGAAAACTGTGGGGTCAAAATACTTAGTACACACCTAGATGATTACCTTAAGGGGTCTAGTTTTCAAAATGGGGTCATTTATTGGGAGTTTCTATCTCTTTGGCAGCTCAGTGCCTCTATAAATGTGTAATGGGACCTGAAACATTTTCAAGCAAAACGTGTGTCCTGAAAGTCTTCGGGTGCTCCCTCCCTTTCGGGCCCTGCCGTGTGTCCAGGCAACGCATTAGGGTCACAATGGGGGCATTTTTTAAAACAGGAGAAACAGGGTGATAGATTTTGGGGTGTGATTCTTCATTCTCATGGTCGCTTTACAAAGAAATCGGTCTTCAAAGTGATACTTTTATATAAAAACTTTTATATAAAACTTTTTTTATTTCACCTGCTATGCATTAAATTTAGCAAAAAACTGTGGGGTCAAAATACTCACTACACCCCTAGATAAATACCTTAAGGTGTGTAGTTTTCTAAATGGGGTCGTTTATGGGGAGTTTCTTTCGTTCTGGTAGTTCAAAACCTCTCCAAATGTACAGTGGGGCCTAAAACATTTTCAAGCAAAATATGAGACCTGAATGCCTCCGGTTGCTCCCTTCCTTTCAGTCCCTGCTGTGTGTCCAGGCAACGCATTAGGGCCACAATGGGGGCATTTTTGAAAACAGGAGAAACAGGGTGATAGATTTTGGGGTGTGTTTCTTCATTCTCATGGTCGCTTTACAAAGAAATCGGTCTTCAAAGTGATACTTTTATGAAAAAAGTTAAATTATATTTTTTTACACCTGCTTTGCATGAATTCTTACAAAAACACTGTGGGGTCAAAATACTTACAACACCCCTTAATAAATACCTTAAGGGGTGTAGTTTTCAAAATGTTGTCACTTGTGGGGGTTTCCACCATTCTGACACCTATGAGCCTCTGAAAACCTGGCTTGGTGCAGGAAAACAAAATGTACTTCAAAATGTATAAAATTATTACTAAACTTGTAAGTCTTCTAAATTGCTCAAAAAAATGTTGTTTTTTTTTCAAAAGTGCTGCCAAAATAGAGTAAAGCAATGGAAATATATATTTAATAAAAAAAATTGTACAGTATGTGTGTACATATGTCACATATTGCAGTTAAAAATAGGGAAAAATTATAATTTTTACAAAATTTCTTCCATTTTTCTATTTTTTAATTAATTTCCGCAAATCGTATCAGTCTACTTTTACCACTAAAATAAAGTACAACATGTGACGAAAAAACAATGTCAGAATTACTTGGATATTCAAAACTTTTGCAGAGTTATTCTCTGATAAAGTCAGACATACCAGATTTAACAAATATGGCTTGGTCATTAAGGTCTTTTCAGGCCCGGTCATTAAGGGGTTAAAAGACACATGAAAGCCCACCTAGAGTTTGCAACAAAAATAAACAAACACCTAAAGAACTCTCAGACTGTGAAAAACAAGATTCTGTGGTCTGATGAAACCAATATTGAACATTTTGGCCTTAATGCTAAGCATCATGTCTGGAGAAAATCACTCACTGCCGGTCACCTGCCCAATACCATCTCTACAGTGAAGCATGGTGGTGGCAGCATCATGCTGTCGAGGTATTTTTCAGCAGCTGGGAAAGAGAGACTGTTCAGGGTTGAGTGAAAGATGAAGGGAGCAAAGTACAGAGATATTCTTAATGAAAACCTGATCCAGAGTGCTCTGGACCTCAGACTGGGCCGAAAGTTCACCTTCCAACAAGACAATGACCCAAAGCACACAGCCAAGACAACTCAGGAGTGGCTTATGGGAAACTCTGTGAATGTTCTTTAGTGGCCCAGCCAGAGCCCTGACTTGAAACCAATTTAACATCTCTAAAGAGACCTGAAAATGGCTGTCCAACGATGGTCCCCATCCAACCTTACAGAGCTTGAGAGGAGCTTCAAAGAAGAATAGCAGAAAATCCCCAAATCCAGGTGTGCAAATCTTGTGGCATCACACCCAAGAAGACTGGAGGCTGTTATCACTGCCAAAGGTGCTTCAGCTAAGTACTGAGTAAAGTGTCTGAATGCTTATGTCAATGCAATATGTGAGTTTTTCCTTTTCAATAAATTAGCGAAAATTACTAACATTCTGTTTTCACTTTGTCATTATGGATTATTGAGTACAGAATGATAGGGAAAAACTTGGCCTCAACATAACAAAATGTGAAAAAAATTTAATGGTCTGAAGTCTTTCTGAATGCTTTGTAAAACCAGAGAGATAGCTATAGGGCTTTTAAATGAGAGGCCCATAGGTACCCAGTACTAAATAAGAGAACAGCAGCACTATATGTGAACTGTGTGGCAGCACTATGACTTATCACGCTAACTGCACAGTAATGTAATGATGCAGTACAAATAAATACTTAATTTCTATATTGTATATAGATCTTATACACAATCATATAAATTAGAATAGGAAGTTTGGCCCCTGTTTGGACTGAGGGACAACGCAATGCTTTTCATCTGTAGCCCAAGAGCTTCAAGTTATATGCACTGCAGAAAAAATGTTTCATATGCCATACACTGCTATACTACATATTAACAAAATGATACTTAGGCCCCATTCACACGAGCGTGAATCACGTCCGTGTGCTGTCTGTTGAAACAACGCACAGCACACGGACACATTGATTTAAATGGGGCCATTCACACATGCGTGATTTTTCAAGCAGCGAGAGTCCGTTGTGTGAAACTCACTGCATGTCCTATATTGGTGCGTTATTACGCACCTACGCGCCCATTGAAGTCAATGGACGCATGAAAACCATGCACCGCACACAGATGCACATGCGTGTGCGTTGCGTGATTTGCCCATGAATTCAGTTGAAAATAATTTAAAAAAAAGAAAAGATGTGCTTTGCGAGTGCGTGAATAACGCATGCCACTCGCAAAGCACATTGATGCATAACGCAACACACACGGACCCGATTCACACGCGTTTTTCCTGCGTGTGAATTGGATACGCTCGAGTGAATGAGGCCTTAGGCCTCATTTACACGAGCGTAATATACGCGCGTGCGAGGCGCGTGCTTTTCACGCGTGTCGTACGCACCTATATTACTCTATGGGGCAGTTTAGACAAAGCGTGAATTTTGCGCAGCGTGAGTGCGTTGCGTAAAACTCACGACATGTTCTATAATTGTGCGTTTTTCGCGCATCCACGCACCCATTGAAGTCAATGGGTGCGTAAAAAGCACGCATGCCGCACGGAAGCACTTCCGTGCGAACTGCGTGATTCGCGCAAGAGCTGTCAAAAGGATGAATGTAAACAGAAAAGCACCACGTGCTTTTCTGTTTACAAACATCCAAACGGAGTGTCAAATTAGAGATGAGCGCACCGAACTTCACCGGGTTCGGCCGAACTCGTTTTGACCGAACCCGGCAAAAAATTTTCGGGTACGCAACGTCAGGAGACAGTCACTGCCCACGGTGCTGAAAGACTTAAACTGTTTCAGCACCATGGACAGTGACTTTCGATCACAATATACATATACGTGTAAAAAAAAACAGAAGTTCGGACTTACCGATAAGTCCCGGCTCCTTCCTCCAGTCCGACCTCCCGGGATGACAATTAGGTCCAAGTGACAGCTGCAGCCAATCACAGGCCAAGCACAGGCTGCAGCCAATCACAGGCTGCAGCGGTCTCATGGACTGCCGCATCATCCTGGGAGGTGGGGCCGGATGACAAGAGAGGGACGCGTCACCAAGGCAACGGCCGGGAGACCGGACTGGAGGAAGCAGGCAGTTCATGGTAAGTTTGAACGTCTTTTTTTATTCACAGGTTGGTGTATATTGTGATCGGCATTCACTGTCGAGGGTGCTGAAAGAGTTACTGCCGATCAGTTAGCTCTTTCAGCACCTTGGACAGTGACGGGCATCGACTAGCCTCATCTCTATGATGGCGGCTGCGTGAAAATCACGCAGCCGCGCATCATACACGGATGACACACGGAGCTGTCAAGTGCCTTTTGCGCGTGCAAAACGCAGCGTTTTTTGCACGCGCAAAACGCACACGCTTGTGTAAATCAGGCCTTATAGTTTAGCCCCTAATTTGCATTTTTTTAAAGTAAGTAAACTAAAAATATTGTGACTTCCTATTCCTCTAATAATATATGAATGGATGCAAGTAAAAAGGTAAAGAAAATGACAGCGCAAATAATATATTGATCATTAGAGGTCTGGGGAAGAAGACAATGTAAGCCATGAACCGGCCAGTCTTTTCAGACAGAACCTATTGATCACAATCCCCTCCAATTACTGCCTTTGGAAATGCAAGTGTTTGATAGTGAGGGGCTGAAGGTAGAGCAGCAGCAGGAGGGTAACATGATGCAGTAGAATAGAAAGAAAGAGCCTACTTCAACCGTGCCTCTGCTATCAGCACCCTGTAGTGATCCGCTGTACTGTGAAATGCCTGTACTTAAAACACTTTGCAATAGCCTTATCAAAATCAGGGTAAACTATGTTGTATGAATTGGCATTCTCGATCTCAACAAGGTGTGCTTGCTGTTTCTTCATAGTTTAACACTATAATGATCTCTTTTAGCCTGTCCCTCAATGTCGTCGCCATTATTTTACATTGTGATGAGTATTAAACCATATGATTTTCTCTTGTGTATTATAACACCGGCCTGTGATCGCCCAGAGCTCTATTATAATTATTATGGAAGGGCACACGGAGCTCGAATTTTCATTTCTCACCTCCACTGAAATTCTTCCTTTGCCCCTGAGGACACTTCAATCTAACAATGTATAAAACATGGTAAAGTATATAGAATATTTCTAAGATGTAATGTCCATTGTGTCTGCTGCTCATGCAGAAAAAAAACTTTATTCAAGTTTCCAGACCAACTTGCTACAAAGGAAAAACTTATTAGCGTTTATGAGCGCTGTTACATTCATGAATACATACAAAAATATTATTAAGAAATTAATGATGAATTAATAAATGGATGGATAGGTAAGGGTAAATGAAAGAGTTAGTGGCCTTCTAAAGTATTATTAGACCGCTACACCTTGTAGATGGAATATTTATGATATCAAAACTAAAACTGGAAATTTCTCATAATACCAGTGCTTAATAGAATGGTTCACAATCTTTTTCAGTCCAGGGAACCCCAAACCAGCCAGAGACCCCACTGAGGAACCCTGACCTGTTATTCATAATAATTAGCTTACCACTCGCTGTTTTTCTTATTAGGGTATGTTCACACGATGAGAGGCATTTACGTGTGAAAAGACAGACTGTTAACAGCTGCCTCGTTTCACACGTAAATGCTCCTCCTCGCATTTTGCGAGCCGTCTGAGACGCTCGTAAATCTTGAGCTGTGCTTCATTGAGTTCAATGAAGAACAGCTCAAATTACGTGGCAAAGAAGTGTCCTGCACTTCTTTGCCGAGGCAGTCCATTTACGCGTCGTCGCTTGACAGCTGTCAAACGACGACGCGTAAATTACAGGTCGTCTGCACATTACGTCGGCAAACCCATTCAAATGAATGGGCAGATGTTTGCCGACGTATTGTAGCCCTATTTTCAGACGCAAAACGAGGCATAATACGCCTCGTTTACGCCTGAAAATAGGTTGTGTGAACCCAGCCTCAATATCACCTTAGCAGGCTATGAATAGGCTACTGTGGTTGGGTGAAACGGCTGCACAGAGTATGCGGCTTACTAATATTAATAGATTCACTACAGGGTCCACCATTTGGTATGTATGTATATTAATAAGCCACATCCTCCATGTAGCTACACACAGTGCACATCCGTCTGTATTCTAAATTAAATGGGTTGTCTCATCTGGACAAACACTTTACATATACCCTTTGAATTAGATGTAATCTATAATTGTGGGAGAACCTGACAGCAAGTGATCAATCGCTCTCTGCAGCGCCTCCGCAGGGAAAATGAAGTATTACAGAGTTACAATTGAAATAATGTGCTGTCCATGTAATGCACGGATGTGTCAGGTTCTCCAGAGCGAGACCTGCTCTTTGCAGCCACTCATTTTAATATATAAGAGTCCTGAATGGGAGACTCGCCCCCCCCATTAACTCAGAATTCCCTAATAAGATGTTAGAAAATTATGAACAAGACATACCATTTAAGTTGCTATACTCTATTGCGTTGTTTGAAATTCTCTTCAGCCATTTCTTGGCTACATCTGCTTCTAGAACATCTGGGTAAACACCAATATGGCTGCCATTATACCTCCCACGGTCCAAAATAAGCAAATCTGTCTATTGAGCTGCAGGAAATGCATTATTGCATAACTCTTCAGGAGTGGATCGCCATACTGTTATTATCCAGCTTCCATTAAAAAAACTACATAACTAATTCAATGGTTTAACATCGACATAAAAAGACTCAACATTTTTATTTACAGATATTTTTATTTTAGTTGAAGAGTTTTTGAGATGTTTAGGGCAGGTAATGGTGTCAGGTATAAGGGCTCTTGCACACGACCGTGTGTGCCGCCCAAGTCCCATCCATAATCCATGGAAAGATAGGACATGTTCTATCTTTCTACGGATCGGAGAGTCGTGTCCGTAAGGGTTCTTTAAGATAATAGGGCTTGGTTTCAACTGAATGGTCAAATAATGTTGTAATAATTTTGGGCTATACATGTGCTAGATCATATTGATGTTATATTGGATATATTCTTCTACGACTATGTTATTATATTGTCTTTTGCACTATTTTGTGTATCAACAGAATTATGTATAGGTGACAGTTCAGCAATCCAATATTTTTGGGGGTGCTTCTATGATCTACCTTAATGGTAGATCCAACTCCAAATGGTATATAGGAGCTGCATAGTAGTAGGAATCCCAAAAATATTTGGCGGGTGCTAAGCCTTAGAGAGTTCTGACCACGGATCGTGTAACACTATTTATAAGCTCTGCATGCATGTATTCATTGCTTGAAAATGCCTTCAATGGGAAGGTGAAACGTTGCCTACACATTCACAGCAGGGACAGTAGATGGCTTTAAAAAAGGGTTAGATAATTTCCTAGAACAAAAAAATATTAGCTCCTATGTGTAGAAATTTTTCCTTCCCTTTTCCCGTCCCTTGGTTGAACTTGATGGACATGTGTCTTTTTTCAGCCGTACTAACTATGTAACTATGTAACTATGTAACTATGTAACATTGGGTCAAGAAAACATCTTTTTACTTTATTTGGAGTGCTGCCTTTTTTTCCTTGGTTTCTTCCTTGGACTTGTGCATTGATATACTGGAAAATTTCATGGTCAAAACTCTCTAAGGCTTAGCACCCGCTCAGTATATTTTGGATTCCTACTACTGTGCAGCACCTATATACCATTTGGTTTTTGGATTTCTTGACCAGGAGGCTATAGCACATAAGCAACATGGAAAATTAACCCACTACTTTTCCATATATACCCAATGTGTTTTCCTATATATCTGATGACACTGATAGAATCCTGGTGGATTCTCTGGGAGATGTGGCTCTTCTTGAGATACCTGTGAAAGTGAACTTAAAACACTCTTCTATACATGTATCAAAGAGAGAAATTAATTTAACACTTCATCTTTCATTATTGGGAGAGTATTATAAACATAAAAGAAACCCTAGGGGTCTCCGATCCCATTTGAAACCCAATCTTTTTCCGAGACATGGAGAGATTTGTACGAGATTGGAGGGTCTGTCAAATAAATAAGCCTTGGATGTCTTCCTTCTAAAAATTGAATTTTTACAAAAAGAGATTCTGGTAAGTCAACAAAAAAAGTTGGTGGTGGAAAACAAATTTTGACACCATATGGAGCCCCTGGAACTAGCTAGCTACCTAGAAAAAACAACTACCATTTTGTCAAAATGTAAATGTGAACAAGAGGAGATCAAGAGACATAAGTGGTTTAGAGACCAAGAAGATTATGATGTTGGTAGGATATGCAACTGGCAACAAGATGAACCACCTGGAAAAAGATCTCAGAGAAGGAATGTGCCGAGAAATAAACCTAACTATAAGAATAACACAAGTTCACAATCAACGCCATATTTTTTAGAGGAGAACCTACAGGAGACTGGCAGCGCAGGAGGAGCACAAGGCGGGGAGGACGCAGATTCAACAGACAGTATAAGAACCAGTAGTGGGAGGGACTGGAGAACACAAGGGGGAACCAAGGGGGAACCAAGAAGAAGAGTCCAAGTCACAACAAGTAGTTGTAAATATATACACACATACGTTAACTGCTACTGAACTGTCTCTTTTAAATACGAGACTGTCATTTTGTCCTACCACACACGTGTACTGGTTTCCCTAATAAGATGTTAGAAAATTATGAACAAGACATACCATTTAAGTTGCTATACTCTATTGCGTTGTTTGAAATTCTCTTCAGCCATTTCTTGGCTACATCTGCTTCTAGAACATCTGGGTAAACACCAATATGGCTGCCATTATACCTCCCACGGTCCAAAATAAGCAAATCTGTCTATTGAGCTGCAGGAAATGCATTATTGCATAACTCTTCAGGAGTGGATCGCCATACTGTTATTATCCAGCTTCCATTAAACAACTACATAACTAATTCAATGGTTTAACATCGACATAAAAAGACTCAACATTTTTATTTACAGATATTTTTATTTTAGTTGAAGAGTTTTTGAGATGTTTAGGGCAGGTAATGGTGTCAGGTATAAGGGCTCTTGCACACGACCGTGTGTGCCGCCCAAGTCCCATCCATAATCCATGGAAAGATAGGACATGTTCTATCTTTCTACGGATCGGAGAGTCGTGTCCGTAAGGGTTCTTTAAGATAATAGGGCTTGGTTTCAACTGAATGGTCAAATAATGTTGTAATAATTTTTGGGCTATACATGTGCTAGATCATATTGATGTTATATTGGATATATTCTTCTACGACTATGTTATTATATTGTCTTTTGCACTATTTTGTGTATCAACAGAATTATGTATAGGTGACAGTTCAGCAATCCAATATTTTTGGGGGTGCTTCTATGATCTACCTTAATGGTAGATCCAACTCCAAATGGTATATAGGAGCTGCATAGTAGTAGGAATCCCAAAAATATTTGGCGGGTGCTAAGCCTTAGAGAGTTCTGACCACGGATCGTGTAACACTATTTATAAGCTCTGCATGCATGTATTCATTGCTTGAAAATGCCTTCAATGGGAAGGTGAAACGTTGCCTACACATTCACAGCAGGGACAGTAGATGGCTTTAAAAAAGGGTTAGATAATTTCCTAGAACAAAAAAATATTAGCTCCTATGTGTAGAAATTTTTCCTTCCCTTTTCCCGTCCCTTGGTTGAACTTGATGGACATGTGTCTTTTTTCAGCCGTACTAACTATGTAACTATGTAACTATGTAACATTGGGTCAAGAAAACATCTTTTTACTTTATTTGGAGTGCTGCCTTTTTTTCCTTGGTTTCTTCCTTGGACTTGTGCATTGATATACTGGAAAATTTCATGGTCAAAACTCTCTAAGGCTTAGCACCCGCTCAGTATATTTTGGATTCCTACTACTGTGCAGCACCTATATACCATTTGGTTTTTGGATTTCTTGACCAGGAGGCTATAGCACATAAGCAACATGGAAAATTAACCCACTACTTTTCCATATATACCCAATGTGTTTTCCTATATATCTGATGACACTGATAGAATCCTGGTGGATTCTCTGGGAGATGTGGCTCTTCTTGAGATACCTGTGAAAGTGAACTTAAAACACTCTTCTATACATGTATCAAAGAGAGAAATTAATTTAACACTTCATCTTTCATTATTGGGAGAGTATTATAAACATAAAAGAAACCCTAGGGGTCTCCGATCCCATTTGAAACCCAATCTTTTTCCGAGACATGGAGAGATTTGTACGAGATTGGAGGGTCTGTCAAATAAATAAGCCTTGGATGTCTTCCTTCTAAAAATTGAATTTTTACAAAAAGAGATTCTGGTAAGTCAACAAAAAAAGTTGGTGGTGGAAAACAAATTTTGACACCATATGGAGCCCCTGGAACTAGCTAGCTATCTAGAAAAAACAACTACCATTTTGTCAAAATGTAAATGTGAACAAGAGGAGATCAAGAGACATAAGTGGTTTAGAGACCAAGAAGATTATGATGTTGGTAGGATATGCAACTGGCAACAAGATGAACCACCTGGAAAAAGATCTCAGAGAAGGAATGTGCCGAGAAATAAACCTAACTATAAGAATAACACAAGTTCACAATCAACGCCATATTTTTTAGAGGAGAACCTACAGGAGACTGGCAGCGCAGGAGGAGCACAAGGCGGGGAGGACGCAGATTCAACAGACAGTATAAGAACCAGTAGTGGGAGGGACTGGAGAACACAAGGGGGAACCAAGGGGGAACCAAGAAGAGTCCAAGTCACAACAAGTAGTTGTAAATATATACACACATACGTTAACTGCTACTGAACTGTCTCTTTTAAATAAGAGACTGTCATTTTGTCCTACCACACACGTGTACTGGTTTCATCTTGATGTTGATTTATATAATTTTTATAGATCTGTGAGACTTAAAAAAGATCAACCTTTTTTAATTTTCTCTATTTCAGTAAAATAACCGTCAGCCTGCCACTCACAGTAAAATGACCATCAGCCCCCCACTCACAGTAAAATGACCATCAGCCTTCCACTCACAGTAAAATGACCATCAGCCCCCCCACTCACAGTAAAATGACCATCAGCCCGCCACTCACAGTAAAATGACCATCAGCGCACCACTCACAAATTCCCCCTGTAGATAGTGCCACACAGCCCCCTTGTAGGTAGCGCTACACAGCCCCCTTGTAGATAGCGCTCCACAGCCCCATTGTAGATAGCGCCCCACAGCCCCCTTGTAGATAGCGCCACACAGCCCCCTTGTAGATAGTGCCACAGCCCTTGTAGATAGTGCCACACAGCCCCCTTGTAGATAGCGCCACACAGCCCCCTTGTTGATAGCGCCACACAGCCCCTGTAGAGAGTGCCACACAGCCCCCTTGTAGATAGCGCCACACAGCCCCCTTGTATATAGCACCACACAGCCCCCTTGTAGGTAGCGCCCCACAGCCCCCTTGTAGACAGCGCCACACAGCCCCTTGTAGATAGCGCCACACAGCCCCCTTGTAGATAGTGCCACACAGTCCCCTGTAGGTAGTGCTAAGCAGCCCCCTGTAGGTAGTGCCACACAGCCCCCTTGTAGGTAGTGCCACACAGCCCCTTTGTTGGTAGTGCCACACGGCCCCCTTGTTGGTAGTGCCACACAGCCCACAGCCCCCTTGTTGGTAGTACTAAACAGCTCACAGCCCCCTTGTTGGTAGTGCCACACAGCCCACAGCCCCCTTGTAGGTAGTGCCACACAGCCCCCTTATAGATAGCACTCCCCTTCTCCTGTAGATAGTGCCACTGTAGCTCCCTGAAGGAGCGGAATCCCAGTGTGGCAGGGTATTCTGCTCCTGGAGCGCTCCGCTTGATGTCTCTGTCCATATATGGACAGTGACATTAGGGGCAAATCCTGAAGCGGAATCCCCGTCCACAGCGTTGCCGACGCTGTGACCGGGGATTCCACTCCTGGAGAAGCCCCTGATGTCACTGTCCATATATGGACAGAGACATCAAGTGGAGCGCTCCAATAACGGAATCCCCGGCCACACAGGGATTCTGCTCCTTCAGGGAGCTACATTGGCGCTAGTAGATAGCAGAGCAGGGAGATACCTCCCTGCTCTGCTATAGTGCCATGGCTACCGTTGTAGCAGCCGCGGCGGCTGCTAGCGGCACCGTCGCCCATGGGGGCGCCCGGCGAAGGCGCCTTCACGCCCGGTGTCGCCGCTAGCAGCCGCCATGGCTGCTACAGCGGTAGCGACGCTACTGAGTGAAGTGCCCAGGCGGAAAGGCGACTGCTGAGTCGCCAGGCCCGGACACTTTTGAAGCAAGCAGGGGAAGGGAGCCAGTGCAGCACCCCCTTCCACTTGCTGGAGTGATGCGCCCTGTGCAAAGGCACAGGTCGCATACCCCTAAGGCCGGCCCTGTAAGAGGATTGCTATGGTGACTATGTACAGTCAATATAGCACCCACATAAGGAAAATCATATATCGACATTGGGGTGTATTGAGTAATTTCTATAAAGACATTCCGGAATGTATCACTGATATTCAGACATTGAGCTTCACAGCTCCACTAGCGAACTGGCTAGATCCTCCAGAAAAGACAGCTATCCATGCATATTGTGTGACAACTGCCCCCTTATGTTAAAGGGTAATACATTTATACATCCCGTTACACTGAAGAGGTTTGATATAAGATGTATATCAATGCAGACATGATTATGTCATTTATGTACTCCCAGGGGCATAACTAGGAGAGACTGGGCCCCATAGTAAACTCTTAACCGGGTCCCATCCGGGTGCCACAAGCAGCCCCCCTTATAAATAGTGTCCGCTGTAGAATGTGCCATACAGCCCCCTGTAGACAGTGTCACACCCCATTTGTAGATAGCGCCCCACCTCCCCCTTGTATATAGTGCCATACAGCCCCCTGTAGATAGTGCCATAAAGCCCGCCTTAGTAGATAGTGCAGCACAGCCCCCTTAATAGACCCCTGTAGATTGCGCTACACTCAGCCCCCTGTAGATAGAGCCACAGCCCTCCCCCTTGTAAATAGTGCCATACAGTTCCCCTTGTGTATAGTGCCACACAGCTCCCCCTTGTGCATAGTGCCACACAGCTCCCTCTAGTGTATAGTGCCACACAGCCCCCCTTTGTGTATAGTGCCACACAGCCCCCCCTTGTGTATAGCGCTACAAGGCAATGGCGCATCCGAGAAAGTTGTATCAGCCAGGGAGATGTCATTCAAACATGAAAAGGTGTGTTTGGAGGCAGGACTACGTGACTCTTCAGGATAGCACCACCGCCCCACGTTTTAAAAGCGGATTTTAAACATTTTGCTGCATCTGAAAAAAACATACACGGGAATGTTTGGAAATATTGTCAGGTCATGTATTACTGCATGGTGGCGGTTCAAGGGCTTAAAACTACCTGACAGGTTCCCATGAAAAATACTATGAATTGAGAACAATTCCATCTGCCCTGCAATTTTGTTATTATAAATATATCCTAAATAATTACAGATCCAGAACTAAGCTCTGACATATATACAGTACCACAACCAAGCTCATACATATATACAACACTAGATCCAAGCTCAGTACATAAATACAGCACTAGAACCAAGCTTATACATATATACAGCACCAGAACCAACCTCAGTACATATATACAGCACCAGAACCAAGCTCAGAATATATACAGCACCAGAACCAACCTCAGTACATATCTACAGCACCAGAACAAAGCTCAGTACATATATACAGCACCAGAACAACCTCAGTACATATATAGAGCACCAGAACCAACCTCAGTACATATTTAAATCCCCAGAACCAAGCTCATTACATATAGACAGCACCAAAACCAATCTCATACATATATACAGCACCAGAACTAAGCTCAGTACTTACATACAACATCAGAGCCAAGATCAGTACATATATACAACTCCAGCACAAATACAGCTCAATTTAGTGCAACCCTTGCCGTATAGGTTTGTACGGTGTAAAACTACAGCTCCCAGCATGGCCCGAACAATAGTAAGGATATGCTGGGAGATGCTATTTCACCAAAAAATCATACCACCATCATCTCGCTGCAAATCATACAGTGACTACATTACTGATTAGAAGCAGAATAAACATTTAAATTAAGTGACGTCTCAGATTCTAGTTCTTTTCTTCTCCCTCTTGTCCAGACCCCTATGATGGATTTCTACCGACCACGACCCATTTCTGCAGTTTTCCGCTCAGATGTCTTCATCTTTTCACTTTTAAAACATTTCTACACCTATAAACAAGTATAAATTCTCAACAACTCTGAATATAATAAAGCGCCATACACTGCACTACTAACTATAATAGTGCCATACACTGTGTCCCTGATTATAATAGTAGAATACACTGTGTCACACACACTGTTCTCCCTGTAGATAGTGCCCCCATAGCCCCCTGTAGATAGTGACCCCCATAGAGCCTCTGTAGATAGTGCCCTACATAGAAGCCCCTGTAGATAGTGTCCCACATACAACCCTCTGTAGATAGTGCCCACATATGGACTCCAGAGCTGCAAGGCTATAGTGCTAACCACTGAGCCACCGTGCTGCCCTACATATAGCTTCCCCTATAGATAGTGCTCCATGTATAGCCCACCTCTGTAGATAGTGTCTCACATATAGCTCCCCCTGTATATAGTGTCCCACATATAGCCCACCCCTGTAGACCGTGCCCTACATATAGCCCCCTTTAGCTAGTGCCCCACAGGTAGCCCACCCCTGTATATAGTGTCCCACATATAGCCCACCCCTATAGAAAGTGCCCTAAAAATAGCTCCCCTATAGATCGTGCCCTACATATAGCCCACCCCTGTATAGTGTCTCACATATAGCTCCCCCTGTATATAGTCCCCCAAATACAGACCCCCCCTATAGATAGTGCCCCACATCCCCACATATAGACCCCCCTGTAGATAGTGGCCCACATGCCCACATATAGACCCCCCTGTATATAGTGGCCCACATCCCCACATATAGACCCCCCTGTATATAGTGGCCCACATATAGACCCCACTGTATATAGTGGGCCAAATCCCCACATATAGACCCCCTTGTATATAGTGGCCACGTCCCCAAATATAGACACCCCCTGTATAAAATGGCCCACATCCCCACATATAGACCCCCTGAAGATAGTGCCCTAGAGGGCAAGACCCCCCTGTATATAGTGGTCCACATCCCCACATATAGACCCCCTGTATATAGTGCCCCACATCCCCACGTATAGACCCCCCTGTAGATAGTGCCCCACATATAGACCCCCTGTATACAGAGGCCCACATCCCCACATATAGACAACCCCCCTGTAGATAGAGCCCCCCTGTAGATAATGCCACTCGCAGTTTTATTACAAAAAAAACAAATAACTTTACATACTCACATGATCCCGTTCCTGCGCCGCACAGAGGCAATGCAGACCTGCTCTCTTCTGAGCAGGTCTGCTGGAGCTGAACGACGCGTCATTCAAAGGTGCTGATTGGCAGGGTAGAATGACTTGCCCCGCAAATTGGCGCCTTTCAAGCACGAAAGCGGCGCGATGACATCATCACGCTGCAAGCGTCGCTGAAAGGCGCTGATTAGCGGGGCAAGTCATTTTGCCACTCCAATCAGCGTCATTGTAAGGTGCTGAATGGTCGGGCAAAATGATTTGCCCCGCCAATCAGCGCCTTTCAGCGACGCTAGCGTCATCGCGCCGCTTTCGTGCTTGAAAGGCCCTGATTGACGGGGCAAGTCATTCTGCCCTACCAATCAGCACCTTTGAACGATGCGTCGTTCAGCTCCAGCAGAAGAGAGCTGGTCTGCATTGCCATCGGGCGGCGCAGGAACGGGATCATGTGAGTATGTAAAGTTATTTGTTTTTTTGTAATAAAACTGTGAGTGGCATTATCTACAGGGGGGCTCTATCTACAGGGGGGGGTCGTCTATATGTGGGGATGTGGGACACTGTATACAGGGGGGTCTATATGTGGGGCACTATCTACAGGGGGGTCTATATGTGTGGATGTGGGGCACTATATACAGGGGGGTCTATATGTGGGGATGTGGGCCACTATATACAGGGGGATCCGGCCATTCAGCGCTAATGCATGTATTTGTACCTGCATGCTATAGACGCAGGTACAATTACCGCAATACAGGGTGGCTGTCGCTAGCGACGCTTACGGGCATGAGAGGGCCTGTGTCACCCGGCCCATACATGTTGAAGGCTCTATAGTAGCTACCATAACGGCTGCTAGCGGCGCCACCGGGCATATGGGGGGGCGTGTTGGCTTTCGGCATGGGCCCCCATAAGCAGCAGGCCCCGTAGCAGCCGCTATGGCTGCTACTGCGGTAGTTACGCCACTGTGTACTCCAATGTCTATGCAATTTGCTCTATGTTGGAGAAACAACCACTGAATGCCGTGTGAGACTTAACAATCACAAATCTAGCATTCGCACTGGTAAGATTGAACTTCCTGTCCCGAGACATTACTTGGAAGCTGACCACCCGATTAAAAGCCTTAGATTTATGATAATTGATCATGTGCCTCCACTTAAAGGGTGGAGGGGGGGGGCGACAGAGAACTTATTCTAAAACAACATGAAGCAAGATGGATTCACCAATTAAATACATTGAGTCCACATGGTCTAAATTTAGACTATCCACTTAATATATTCAGGAAAAAGCTGTCTTTTATTTACATAATCTCTTAGATAATGCCCTTTGCTTAACCCCTCAGGTGACTATCATATGGATTTGGTCACGTATATGTAGAATGTGAAGTATTCTCTACATTCATTGTTATTATGTTTTGGATATTGTTTTAGATTTTCACTGTTTTCAGAGATATACACTGGATGACAGCTGAGCACTCACTGATCGAGATGATGTTTGTTGTCTTACATTTATTACTATTACATATTTATATGTGTACATTATCCGTTACTACATAACAACACTGATTAGGTTGTAGATACCCAAATTGCGCTGGATATTGCTTATGTCATATGTTGATACTTTTTTAAATAGGGTCATCTTGTATTTCTTTATGTATAGCACAGAGATTGGTCATGAGAACCCAGTTTTGATCCTGGGGGAGTGTATTATACACCTCCCTATGGAAGTGTGGTGATCTTAGGGGGTATCTACTTCCTGGAAGCAGGGTCTGGATCCTCCCTAGGGTCTATGAAGAACCTATGATTGTCCAAACTGGCTGTTATGCTATATGATATCCCTATATGCTGTCCCTGTTTGCTGCCTAGCACACGCTGTGCTGCACATGCACCGACATCTGGCCAGACACAGGGAATCAGAGATGGGTTGAAACACCCTTTCCCAAGGTGGCACGACCAGCATCTTATATGCATAAGGGCAGGGGCGTAGCTAAAGGCTCATTGGCCCTGGTGCAAGAATTCAGCTTGGGCACCCCTACCCCTCCCCAACACCACTAGACCCCTGCGCACGCCTATGCCCAGGCGCCTTGCCCGACAAACCCCATGAATGCCTCCACAGTATAATGCTCCCCATAGCTGCCCACACACACACACACACACACACACACACAATACAATGCCCCCCATAGCTGCCCACACACACTATAATGCCCCCATACAGTATAATGGCCCCATAGTTGCCCACACAAAGTATAATGCCCCCATAGCTGCCCCATTCACTATAATTCCCCATACAGTAAAATGCCCCCATAGTTTCCCCATACAGCATAATGCCCCCCATAACTGCCACATACAATATAATGCCCCCCATTGCTGCCTACACACAATAAAATGCCCACATAGCTGCCACCACAGTATATTGCCACCCATAGCTGCCCCATACAGTACAATGCCCCCCATAGCTGCCCCATACAGTATAATGCCACCCATTGCTGCACACACACACACACACACACACACACACACAGACACACACACACACACAGACACACACACACACACACACACACACACACACACACATACACACACACACACACACACACACACACAGTATAATGTCCCCCATAGCTGCAAATACACAGTTTAATACCCCCCATAGCTGCCCCACTCAGCATAATTCCCTCCATAGCTGCCCCCACAGTATATTTCCACCCATACAATATAAGGCCCAATACAGTATAATGCCCCCCATAGGTTCCCCCACAGTATATTGCCACCCACAGCTGCCCCATAGAGTATAATGCACCCCATACAGTATAATGCACCCCATACAGTATATTGCACCCCATACAATATAATGCCCCCATACAATATAATGCCCCCATACAATATAATTCCCCATACAGTATAATGCCCCCTTAGCTGCCCCATACAGTATAATGCCCTCCATAGCTGCCACCTACAGTATAATTCCCCATACAGTATAATGCCCCCCATCGCTGACCAATGCAGTATAATGCCCCCATAGCTGCCCCATACAGTATAATGCCCTCATACAGTATAATGCACCCCATACAATATAATGTCCCCATAGCTGCCCCATACACTATAATACCCCATACAGTATAATGCCCCCATAGCTGCCCCATACAGTATAATGCACCCCATACAGTATATTGCCCTCCATACAATATAATGCCCCATAGCTGCCCCATACACTATAATGCCTTATACAGTATAATGCCCCTCATAGCTGCCACATACAGTATAATGTCCCCCATAGCTGCCCCATACAGTATAATGCCCTGCATAGCTGCCACCTAGAGTATAATACCCCCCACAGCTGCCACATACAGTATAATGCCCCCATAGCTGACCAATACAGTATAATGCCCCCATACAATATAATTCCCCCATAGCTGCCACATACAGTATAATTCCCCATACAGTAAAGTGCCCCATACAATATAATGTCCTCCATAGCTGCCCCATATAGTATAATGCCCCCATAGCTGCCCCAAATAGTATGATGCCCCTTATAGCTGCCCTATACAGTATAATGCCCCCCTCCCATACCCAGTATTATGCCCCCCCTCCTATACCCAGTATAAGGTCCCCATATGTACCTAATAGAAAAATAATAACATAATTACTTACCTATCCCCGTTCCCATGACGGGACGAGAATCCTCCTTCTCCTCTGCACTGTGCTGTGTGACACAGAGCAGACAGGCGCGATGTAGTGACGTCACTACGTCGCGCCCGACTGCCTGCGCCGAGACTCTCACGGCACATTGAATGCTGGAGCAAGGCTCCAGCATTGCACTGAAATTTATTTGCGTCCTGAGTTCGCAAATACAGTTGGAAGCGCGACCAGCGCTGCATGGCAATGGGGGCCCCATGGGTCTCCCAGGCCTAGGGGCCCGGTCGCAACTGCGACCATTGCGACCCTTTTGGCTACACCAGTGCATAAGGGTATGTTCACACGGTTAATAAAATACGGCTGAAAATACGGAGCTGTTTTCCCTTGAAAACAGCTCTTGATTTTAATGTTTTTTAAGCAACTCGCGTTTTTCGCTGCGTTTTTTACGGCCCTTTTTCAATCTGTTTTTGTATAGAGTCAATGAAAAGCTGCTCCAAAAACGGCTCAAGAAGTGACATGCACTTCTTTTTCGTAGGCGTTTTTTAACGCGGCCGTTTTAAATGCCGTGTAAAAAAGAAAACGCCCCGTCGGAACAGAACGCCGCAGAACGGGCAGATGTTTGGAGGCGTTCTGCTTCCGATTTTCGACCAGAAAAATGGTTGAAAATAAGTCGTGTGAACGTACCCTTACTCGCGCTGATAGGGTTTGCCCTTAGAGCATGCGCAATGGGTTATAAACAACGCTGAGTTGCCGGTATGCTATGTACTTCTACTGTTAAAACATGTACGTTTAATTCATACAACTCGGAGGTGAGTGTCAGCTGATATTGATGACACACTAATTGTTATTTATCTGTTTTTTTTAGCACTGTGTGTCTTTATTTTGTATATTTGATACTCTATATGTATATATTTGACATGGTTGTGTTGCCACAGTCAATGGTTGGATCTTTGTAATCCTTTTATGCACAAACTGTAACATGTTTTGTACCTTTTTCATTAATCATACTTGATTATCGTAATCACATAATTACAATGTTGTAACACTATTTATAAGCTCTGCATGCATGTATTCATTGCTTGAAATTGCCTTCAATGGGAAGGTGAAACGTTGCCTACACACTGGGTGAAAAAAGCTTATTTTACTTTATTTGGAGTGCTGCCTTTTTTTCTTGGACTTGTGCATTAATGGTAGATCCTATTATGGATGCTTATTTGTTTTTTCCCGTAAACAGTGTTTTGAATTATTTTGTGGTTCTAATAAAATGTGAATTACTTTTCAATAGTTGGATGTGCATGTTTCTTGATTTTGCCCTCTTTTGGTATCTCTCTTTTGAATAGTATTATAAGGAAAAGACATTGCACTCCTCAGCTATTTAGTGTGCCCGCTGATTTGTGCGTTGTATACTCTAAGATATGTAGGCCTGCATACAATGTAGAGACCAGCAGCACATCACATATTCCAAAATATGGAAAGAAAGTTTGTTTCCGGATGGTATATAGGCACGGTGCAAGCAGTGTTTAGCTGTAGTCATTCCAACAACGACTGTGAAAAATGAAAAATGTAAAAAAACATAGCACCCGTCCTTGATCTTTTAACTCCTTAATGACCGGCCTATTTTAGACCTTAATGACCAAGCTATTTTTTACGTTTTTCAATCGTCGCATTCCAAGAGCTATAACGTTTTTATTTTTGCGTCGACATAGCTGTATAAGGTCTTGTTTTTTGCGGGACAAGTTGTATTTTTTAATAGCACC
The DNA here is from genome assembly GCF_050947455.1 of Rhinoderma darwinii. Lineage (NCBI taxonomy): Eukaryota > Metazoa > Chordata > Amphibia > Anura > Rhinodermatidae > Rhinoderma > Rhinoderma darwinii. Next base: position 583,508,884 of record NC_134687.1, on the reverse strand, counting down.
ATTTTGAGGTACATATTATTTATTGATTAACTTTTATTAACTTTTTTTGGGGGGGGAATAGAAAAAAATCAGAAATTTCACCCCTCTTTTTTGCGTCCTAAATCTACACCGTTTACCGTGTGGTATAAATAACAAAATAACTTTATTCAGCGGGTTGTTACGATTGCAACGAAACCAAATTTGTATAGTTTTTGTATGTTTTACTACTTTTACACAGTAAAAACGCTTCTTTTTCAAAATTATTTGTTTTTGTGTCTCCATATTTGAAGAGCCGTAACGTTTTTATTTTATCGCCGATGCGGTTGTATGAGGGCTTTTTTTTTGCGGGACGACTTGTAGTTTTTATTGGTACCATTTTGGAGTAGATGCGACTTTTTGATCACTTTTTATCAGATTTTTTTAAAGTCAGTATTCATAGAAAACAGCAATGTTTCCATAGTTTTTTATTACATTTTTTACGCCGTTCACCGTGCGGGTTAAATAATGTAATAGATTTATAGTCGGGGTCGTTACGGACGCGGCGATACCAAATATGTGTAACTTTTTATCTTTATCTTGTTTTTTTAATAGTAAAGCATTTTGTAAGGGGAAAAGCTGGGTTTTTCATTTTTTTTCAAATTTTTTTTTAATTAACTTTATTAAACTTTTTTTTCACTTTTTTACTAGTCCCATTAGGGGACTATAATATGCGATTCTGCGATCGAATTTATAATACACTGCAATACTTTTGTATTGCAGTGTATTACTGCCTGTCCGTTTAACATGGACAGGCATCTGCTAGGTCATGCCTGCGGCATGATCTAGCAGGCATTCACTCCAGGCAGACCTGGGGGCCTTTATTAGACCCCCGGCTGCCATTAGAGACACAGACACTCGGTGATCGTATCGCCGGGTGTCGGTGGGGGAGAGAGGGAGCTCCCTCCCTCTCTCCAAAACCACTCAGATGCGGTGCTCGCTATTGAGCACCGCATCTGAGGGGTTAAACGTGTGAGATCGATACTTATATCGATCTCACACGGCAGAGAAGGGACGCTCCCAGCCCTCAGCTGCCTCTAGCAGCTGTGAGCAGGGAGATCTGACAGTTCCCTGCTCTGTAAACTTATTCCGATGTCGCGACGTAAAAAGTCTATGGCATCGGAATAAGGCCCGTTAGTGACCGACGTAGAAACACGATGGGCCGGTCACTAACGGGTTAAAGCTAAATAGCTTTATTTCACCAAAGCATTACAACGTTTCAAACCTAGCATGGTTGAGAAATAACCAGGCTAGGGTCGAAAGGTCACAATGCTTAGCTGAAATAAAGCGATTTAGCATTAAAAGATCAAGAGCGGGTGCTATGGTTTTTCCATATAGGTCTGTATATAGTTCACGACTGTTTGGAAGGTTACAGTCCCATCATAGGTCTAGCTCATCTCAAGGAGAAAGCAAAGAAAGAAACAACATTATGTTGACTTTGCATACATTAATGAACAAGATCCAAAATGTTATCTTATTGGAAAATGATGTATTGCACATGTATGAAGTGTGTGGCTATGAAATACTCCTTTCCCGGTGACTTATGATTAAATTGAAGTCACGATATATATATACGTAAGCGGTTTCTCAGCAGCAGTTGAGCCAGTGAGGTTGTGGCCGGTACGACAAAGCCTACAGATAGCTTTCTGACATGCCAGCATTAGTTTGATTAACAGCCCCAGGAAATTACTTCTCCTCTTCTTCCCCAGCATCTATCAACAATAAGGTGCAAGGAAATCTGCACTGTATATTGCTACTATACCTTTCACAATTTTATGACCCAAGTGAGAAATGTGGCCTTAGCAGTATGTAGAAAGAGAAACAATCATATAAAAGACCATAAATTTATATGATTTGGAGGCAGAAAAATGGCAGAAATCGTATCTTTAAATATATGCAGCTGTGATAAACCAGGAATACGCTTTATAGTCTCTGACCCAGAAAACCCACATTTCCAGTAAAAGAAATGCAATTTAATTCTTAAGTTATTGCCTTTGTAATAATAAAACTATTCAATATCCTCTGTATTCCTTCGGCATTAAAAATTTAAATGAGATGTGGAGCACGGACCTTTGTTCTGTTAATTGATTTTATGACTCAGATTAGTCTGCAGCGTTCTCAGACTCCAGGATGTGCTGTCAATGAAGAAACACCTGTATGTCTTACAAAATCTGAAACTTATTTCAATGGTCATCTTTGAGTTTGTCCTGTATTATATAAAACTTTGCTTTTAAGAAGACCACTTTGGCCTATTCTACTAAAGTATACACATATATAGCATAGACTCAAGCCTGATTATTGCCTCTGTGTGCCTGAGGAAGGGCCTTCTCCCCTTCAAAAAAACCCCAAACCTTTTAAATCAATACGGATTTATAATAGTGCCCGTAGTGCCAGCCACATTGTAATCTCTATAGTACCACAAGTTACAATGCCTCAGGTTACAATATTTTCAACTTTGGTTTTCTGTGGTCCATTGTAGCTCAAACCTACATTCAATGTACAATGCCACAGGTATATCTTACTGGAGGATCCCATTTTCTTTATTACCAGTACAGGTCACTTACAAAAGTAGGGAAATAAAACTTATTCATATGAATGGGAATCATGTAATGCTTCATTTCCCCTGTGGGGGCACTGCAGGGGAATTAAACACTTACATCTGGGTTCCTGCATATCGTAGAGCTGACTACTGGGGTCCTAGCAGACAGACACCTTGAAATCAGCTTATTTTTAAAGGATCCTTCTAAGTGCAACGACTTTAAATAGTTGACATCTCCTTCAAAAAATGATCTTCTTTATTGAGTCTCATAAATGACTTGATGAATTAATTACTCTTATTCCTGGCAAAACAATTCTACCTCTAGTCAACGTGTTTTCTTCATGAATGTACCTGTACATGATCCATTTAGAGGTTTGGAATCTCCTGCCCATATAAACTAAATACATAGAGAATAACCAAAGAGCTGACAGAGTCGTCTTTTCAAATATTCCATTTTATTCCCAGTTCATCCTCTTTCCCTGCATATAGCAAGCAAGGAGAAGAGCATACCATTTAAAGTACAAAAAAAAAAGATTACAAATGTTTTACATTTGACCATCAGCACACAGTTTATCATTTTTAACAACTTTAAAAGGAAATGTAGAAGCTTAGCTTTATTTAACATAATCACTTATTGTACCAATGACTAGAAAATTAAAAGTGCTATTGTACAGTATCAGTAAAGAGTCAGAAAAATACAAGTATCAAAAAGTTTGGAATAAGTAAACAGGTTGCAATAAAATCCTTTAGAGCAGACTGTTATTAGACATGGCTATTAGGACTCGAGAAATTGCTAGTCTTTCAGCTACGCAGATCATTTTTGTACTCTTTTGTGGCATTGGCAGTCACCAAGTGGCCACTTTTATTATTTTTGGAATCCATTTTAAATATGAATTCTTCGATTTCGTACCAATTTGAGTGGTTTTGCCATAGTAAATTATAATTAAAGTAAATTTGTCACCAAACTCAACATTTCCTAGTTCCCCGTTTTTGGTCAGGTAGGTAGAGCAATAAGAGGGAGCACCATCTTCTACCAATCAGAAGCCCCCAATAGACTCAACGTTCTGCTGACACTAACAGGATGGTGTTACTTCTAAATCAACCACTCCATCAAAAACTTGATCCTGAAGTACAGAGATCAAGTCATTTTATTTCCCATTTTGCTTTGCCAGTGACAGTTACCTATTGTCATTTACTTTACTATGAATTGCATTTGTATCTAGTAGCCCTTTACAAAGTTTGTAAAGCTTTTTTCACATTGATAAATTGAATTGATTATATTTGTTAAAATGGAAGAGCAGTTGTGGCTTTAAAAATTCTATGTACATTTCTACTTATGAGTAATGCTTACCTGCTTGGTCTGTTTATTAGAACATAGCTATGGCCAGTGACTCCAGCTCACCTACATTGTCTGTTAGATTCTATGGTAGTCAGAAATATTCCTCATATCAAATGTATGATGGTCAGATTGCTTCTTTTCCTGATTTTGTCCATCCTCTGTACTTTACACCAGTTCTGCTTGCATTTAGCTACTGTGAATAAGAACAAATTCACAACAGGCTCCATAAGTCAGCCTATGTATGGCTACAGAGTAATAAAATACCTCACTATGTTCCTGCCAACTAGATATGTTCCTGCCAAGGCCATGAAGAAAATACTAGTGATACCACCTGTATTCTGTGAATGGACCACCCGAAGGGGTTGTCACAATATGATAATGGACATTGAGGCGCCCCTGTGAGAAGCCCGATCACAGTAGTAGTCACAACTTTTGTATGTTGTCAATGGAACCAACAGGCCAATGGAAGGGAATTTGATAGCTCTATAGGTTTATTATGTAAATAGCTCCTGCTTAGAAAGGAATATCTTCTGATGATAATACTATAATAGAGAATTTAATTTAAAGGCTATGTACACCAGTGTGATTGGTGCCACTTACTAATTACATTTTATTAAAAAAGATTTTTACTTTTTCAGATACAGCTGCTTTGTATTCTGTATTCAGAGCAGCGGTATCTAGCGCTGAAACCTGTATCTGTCAGGTCCGTGGGACTGATGGGTTCAATGTCAGTGGGTGAAACCACCTTAAATAGATCGCTATGTGCTGTGTAAATGAATGGAGAGGAGTGTATGACGCTGATTGGTCACTGATTGGTGGACGCTGATTGGTCATACACGCCTCTGTACAACGCCCACTTGGTCATATTGTAAAACACGCCCAGTTGTTCATTAAGAAACTCATTAGCATAAAGCTAATATAGGTCATAACTCTGTCAAAAATGATTGTTTTTCTAAATAAAAAACACTGCTGTAATCTACATTACAGCGCCGATCACATCATGTACAATATAAGCCACTTATAATGTGGTGACAGAGCCTCTTTAATATGTTTATATTAGACATAGCAAAAAGTCTTCTAATGAACTCATCAATATTTGGTTTATTATTAGGCAGAAGATGTCTGCTATAAAATCTAGCGTCTTTGTAATATATCATTTACTTTTTGCTATTTTTTAATCATTTCTACACTGTGTTATGTAGAAAATATATACTGTGTTGCTACCAGGAAAATGACAACAAGTGGCTGTCGACATTTCTGCTAGTTTTATTTTGCATCTTTATTTAGTACTTGAAATCTATAATCACACATGAATACCCTATGCAGGTAAAAGTTATCCATATGTTATGTTTGGACTATTTGGATGTTCATGTGTTTTAAAGGGGTGGTAAAGAATTAGAAAAATAAGGCTGCCTTTTCCAGGAACAGTGACACACCTGTCCACAGGTTGTGTGTGGTATTGCAGTTGAGCACCATTTGCTTCAATCAGGTTGAGCTGCAATACCAGACAAAATCCATAAACAGGTGTGACACTGTTTTTTGAAGAAAATAGCAATGTTTTCCCAATCCTATACAACGCCTTAAATTGGGTATTCTCATCAGAAGGTATGTTCACATGGATGAATTTTGAGGCGGAAAGTAGGAGTCGGATGCTTCATTTTCCCGTTAGCTGATTATTTCTTCAGGCAGATTCCCCCCGAACCTCCCATTGATATCAATGGGAGGGAGGAATAGTTCTTCCTCAGCAGATTTTGCAATGGGACCCGCCACGCAAAATCCGCCGTGTGAACTAGCCCTAAGATATTTATGGCATATCCACACAGGATAAATGTCTGGTAGATGCTAGCGCCAGCTCTGGGATGTGCACCTATCACCAGAAGAGGAGTCACCCGACCTCTGTCCCACCTGCTGAGTAGGCCGCATGTGTTAAACTGTATGTATCCCATGGATTTGCTATAAATATCTTAGATGGGAATACCCCTTTAATCACAAAGTATTTATGTGATAATCAGCCTGGCTGTTCTGGGTATTCACAAAACTTATATAAAGCCATAATATGATCAGTCAACAGCAGTTATGCTGTACATAACAAGAGGAGATTTTTTTAAAAACATTTCACATAGTAAAATGGACAAAAAAATTATTAAAAATAGCGACAATAAGTGGCGGAGATATATTACAGAAAAGCTGGATTTTATGGGCCATTATTAACTTTTGAGTATATTTGCTTGGGCGCATAGGGGATGAAAACGGACTATTAAAAATAATTCCTAAAAGGAGGTTAATAAGATTTGCAATCTATTGTGGGATTAATGCGGTTGGATGAATGCGACCTGGACAGTCTTAATTTCCAGTGGTCAAACCGAGCATTACAGCCGAATACGTTGCACCTAATAGGATCCATTATAATCAGTGACAGATTTATATTACTTCATGAGAGGCACTTCCGATTGGCACTTTCATACGGATTTGGAGCTCTCTCTAGACCAGTGAGAACATATTCACCTTTTTATAGAAGCTTGGTAAAATTAGAAAAGTCTGTGCAATGGTCTGTGAAAATGGTAACTGGCAACAGAGAGGTATCTGCCAAAAATTGGGGGTATCTCTGGAAAAAAATTACCCATGGAAGGGGCTATGAGAGCAAAAAATACATCAACTAAATATAAAGAAAATATAAAATATATGTGTCCCTAAGACAAACCTTTCCATAAATCATATTAAGGCATACTGGGAACCCCCTCTATGAGCCAGAGTGGAGAGCCGCTAAGTATGAATGGCTCCCATGGACAAACAGTACGTATAGTTAAGATGAACGGAAACAGAGGAGGGTTATTAGGTGGAATTGGATTTCTATACTGCCGTACTCTGGTGGGATAACCCCTTTAAGGCCAGGATCACACATGCAGTTTTGATGCTTTTTGGAGCCAGAAGTGGATCCAAATGGAAGGAAATATTAGGTATAAAGAAAAGGTTGCATTTCCCCTCTTTCGTTTCTATTCCTGTGTTTGGCTAAAAATTTTAGCAAAAAACTGCATCATAACTGCGTGATCCTGATCTTATGGTTGTGAAAATGGCTGATTGCCATCTGCCGAGGACCAAAGAATTTCTACTTCAGTTTAATAAGCTTGTCCATCAAACTCACTTCCGAATATAAGCGCAAATCAAGGTGCAGCAGCGCATTTACACTATGGTAGACTGAGAAAACCCTCTCTACTCATGTTTTCTTCCAGAAAATCCGAATTCATAGAGCACTGTTGTTTTGATCTGATCACATGGGTTGTCTGGTTTTGATATACAATTTTTAAATACCCAATTTGGGAATTCTGTCCAACCTCAGATGGGACTTCCATCAATAAGCCAGAATAAAGAGACACAAGAAAGAGCTTCTCTGTCGATGGAGAACCCAGGACGTTCATGCTCTACAGTGACTGCCCATTGAATTGCACACTTGCTGCGAGGTCCCTTTTCAACACAGATGAAATTCCGATCTTTGCAGGTCTAGTTAACAACTGTAAGGCTTGTAAACAAGTAGGTGATAGTAAAAAAGGATATATTTCGATTAACAATGACTAATTATTACTATTTGTACACATGTGATGGCAGTTCGGGCTATAATAAAACAGTACTATATTGGTCCATTTTCAAATATCACTATAATGTCACACATTCGGACCCTGCTGGTGCAGAAGGTGATTTGTGTCTGTGCTCTGTTGTATTGTTTTGGACTCCTGTTTTATTTACTTGGAAACACCAATATGTGTACTAGTCAGGGCTGGCTATAGGTGGATGTGGGCCCTTGGACAACAGAGTTATAGTGGGCCCTCCGGTCCGGGTTTGCCTGGTGCTGACACTGGCACAGGTACCAGTTTACCCAACCTGTCGAAATATGTGTATGACTATACACTGTGTGCACAATTATTAGGCAAGTTGCATTTTTGAGGATTCGTTTTATTATTGAACAACTACAGTGCTGTCTGTCAATCCAAAATGTTAATAAACATCAAACCTGAATATTTAAGAAACGAAAAGTGAGGTTTTGGTCTTATTCACACAACCGTGTCAGTTTTTTCTGCATTGGAGTTCCGTGTGACATCCGTGTCTGCGTTTTCTACGCGCGTATGTCATCCGTATGTCACGCGTTTTTCATGTCAGCAAAATAATCTGAAGGAGGTCTTTTTTCTTTTTCTCATCATTTCTTTAGCAACTGTTGCGTGAATCACGGACAGCACACGTATGACGTCCGTGTGCTGTTCATGATTTTCACGCACCCATTGACTTCAATGGGTGTGTGATGTGCAAAAAAAGCACAAGAATAAGAGATGCAGTGAGTTTCACGCAGTGGACACACGCTGTGTAAAAAACACTGAATTTCTGAATGGCCCCATTGAATTTCATAGTTCCGTGTGACGTCCGTTGTTTTAACGCGCGTAACACGGACGTGAAATACGCTCATGTGAATAAGGACTTAGGCCTTATTCACACGAACGTGTCCATTTTGTGCGCGCAAAAAACACAGCGTTTTTCTTGCATTGCAGTTCCGTGTGATATCTATGTACGGTGCGTGTCTGCGTTTTTAATCCCTGTCGTGTGAATAGGGGCTAAATGTGCAGAATTATTATGTAACTAAATGAAAAAGGAAAACGTTCCCATCTCACTTGTTTATTTTCATCTGTTAGGGTATGTTCACACGCAGTGACCAAAATCTTCTGAAAATACGGAGCTGTTTTCAGGCGAAAACAGCGCCTGATTTTCAGACATTTTTGTAACTACTCCCGTTTTTCGCAGCGTATATAACGGCCGTTATTGAAGCTGTTTTTCAGTGGAGTCAATGAAAAACGGCTCCAAAATTGTCCCAAGAAGTGACATGCACTTATTTTTCGCGGACGTCTTTTTACGCGCCGTATTTTGACAGCGCCGCATAAAATTACACCTCCTGGGAACAGAACACCGTAAAACCCATTGCAATCAATGGGCAGATGTTTGTAGGCGTATTAGGTGCGTTTTTTCAGGCGTAATTCAAAACGTAAAACGCCTGAATTACGTCTGAAAACACTGCGTGTGAACATACCTTTAAAGTGAGAATAATAAACAAACAACTCAAAATTTACAAATAAATACTTCTGACATTTCCCCAAAAAAAAATCAGTGACCAATATATCCCCCCTTCTTTTCAATAAGGGTATGTTCACACGGCCAAATTTCAGACGTATACGAGGCGTATTTTGCCTCGTTTTACGTCTGAAAATAAGGCTACAATACGTCGGCAAACATCTGCCCATTCATTTGAATGGGTTTGCCGACGTACTGTGCAGACGACCTGTTATTTACGCGTCGTCGTTTGACAGCTGTCAAACGACGACCCGTAAAAATACAGCCTCGTCAAAAGAAGTGCAGGACACTTCTTTGGACGTTTTTGGAGCTGTTTTCTCATAGACTCCAATGAAAACAGCTCCAAAAACGGACGTAAAAACGCCGCGAAAACGGCGCGAAAAACGCCGCGAAAAATGCGAGTTGGTCAAAAAACGTCTGAAAAGCAGGGTCTGTTTTCCCTTGAAAACAGCTCTGGATTTTCAGACGTTTTTGTTGACTACGTGTGAACATACCCTAAGGGTATGTTCACACGCTGAGAGGCAGTTACGTGTGAAAAGACAGACTGTTAACAGCTGCCTCGTTTCACACGTAAAAGCTCCTCCTCGTAATTTACGAGGCGTCTGAGACGCTCGTAAACCTTGAGCCGTGCTTCATTGATTTCAATGAAGAACGGCTCAAATTACGTGGCAAAGAAGTGCCCTGCACTTCTTTGCCGAGGCAGTAAATTTACGCGTCGTCGTTTGACAGCTGTCAAACGACGACGCGTAAATTACAGGTCGTCTGCACAGTACGTCGGCAAACCCATTCAAATGAATGGGCAGATGTTTGCCGACGTATTGCAGCCCTATTTTCAGACGTAAAACGAGGCATAATACGCCTCGTATACGTCTGAAATTTGGCCGTGTGAACATACCCTTACAGTCATAAGCCTTCCATGGAGGCTGTCAGGTTCTTAATCTGTTGACGATCAACTTTTTGTGCAGCAGCAACCACCGCCTCCCAGACACTGTTCAGAGGGGTGTACTGTTTTCCTGCACCGTAAATATGCCGTTTAAGAAGTGCCCACAAGTTCTCAGTAGGGTTTAGGTCAGGTGAGGAAAGAGGCCATGTCATTATTCTTTCATCTTTAAGGCCTTTACTGGCTAGCCATGCAGTGGAGTACTTCGATGCATGCGATGGCGCGTTGTCCTGCATAAAAATCATGGTTTTCTTGAAGGACGCAGACTTTTTCCTGTACCACTGCTTGATGAAAGTGTCTTCTAAAAACTGGCAGTAGGTTTGGGAGTTGAGTTTTAGTCCATCTTCAACACGAAAAGGTCCAACTAGCTCATATTTAATAATACCAGCCCATAGCATTACTCCACCTCCAGCTTGTTGGCGTCTGAGTCGAAGTGGAGCTCTGTGCCCTTTACTGATCCAGCCACAGGCCCATCCATCTGGTCCGTCAAGAGTCCCTCTCATCTCATCAGTCCATAAAACCTTTGAAAAATCTGTCTTCAGATGTTTCTTGGCCCAGTCTTGACATTTCAACTTATGTGTCTTGTTCTGTGGTGGTCGGGTTTCAGGCCTCCTTACCTTGGCCATGCCTCTGAGAACTGAACACCTTGTACTTCTGGTCACTACATGGAGATTGCAGTTCTGGAATATGACAGCACTGGAGGATAATGGGTTCCTGGTCGCTTCACGTTTGATTCTTCTCAAATCTTTGGCAGCTAATTTGCAGTTTTTTTCCTCAACACGTTTCTTGCCACCCTGTTGACTATTTGCAACAAAATGTTTGATGGTTCTGTGATCACGCCCCAATATCTTAGCAATTTCAAGCGTGCTGCATCTCTCTGGAAGACGTAACAATTTTTGACTTTTTCAGAGTCAGTTTAAGCTCTTCCATTTTGCCAGGAAAACAAGCTGCCTAATAATTCTGCACACCTTTATATAGGGTCTTCATCTCCGTAGGCCACACCCTCCCTCATTACACAACTACACATCTCCTTATATGCTTCATCCAATAAGCAGTCAAGTTTATACAGCTTGGAGTTGGAAAATATGCATAAAATGATGATATGGTCAAAATACTCACTTGCCTAATAATCGTGCACACAGTGAGTGTATGGCACCTTGAACAAAGACAGAGAACTTAAAGTTAAAGTTTTTTGGAGATTACCAAAAGGCAACCCTCAAGAGTAACTCATAAAAGGGGCAGATGGTAGGTATGCCAGGCCAGGAGCTTAAACTTTAGGAAGAAGTATATGCATTCTCCAGGGGCAGCCTGGCACCTCAGGCACCAAACAGATCATCATTGTATCTGTATTTTGTAACCAGTCCCATAACTACAGAATTTGGATGATACAAAACGTATGCCTACTTGGTGCCCAACTTCAACTTTTTCATATAGCAAAGAAAAGAGCGAAAAAGTAAAAAGTTACAAAAATGTCTGCCTATTGCCCTTTTTTTTCCTTATAAAATTTAAGATACGCTTTAACAGATGTCCTGTCAGAATAAAAAACATTTTTTATTACCATACCATATGTAGCCAGAGAAATAAAAATGCAAATGCTATATATAATACCAATGGTGATTATTCGGGTCTAACCTCCAGATAAGCACGGCACACGTTACAATAATGTTTTTATATTCCAATTATCTTCAGCATAAAATCCATAAAACACTTGGTGGTTTCATTTATTGCAAGATAAAACCATAGTCATGTAAGTAAAAAGTCGTTCCTTGTAACGTAAATATAGAACTGAGAATTTGAAGCAATTATTACAAATCTTCTCCAGTTACTTTCTAAGATATAAGCTTGGCTGTCATGTAGACACCACAATATATTCATTTCATATTAAATAATGCATTTAAATCAATAGTTAGAATCAGGTCAAACATTAAAAAGCAGAAATAAAAAGAGCTTTTATAATAATAATAACAATAAGAGGAGTCATAAAGAGATGCCCAATGTTCTTCAGTACAAAGTCCAGCTTTGATACTGATGAAACCTCACATTCCATAAATGTTGTATTTAACCAGTAGCGGTTTGGTTGCCTATAACTCGAAGGATTTCTTTATAGCTACTTGGTTCTTGTGTGTTGATGCTTGTATCTCCCACTTGACCATCTTCATAGCTGGAGAAAAAGAGAAAACAATAAATATATTATGTCTATGAGAGCAAAAATAGGTTTCATAAATCTTGGAAAGTCATAATGGAAAGCATAGGGCAGAGAAATACATGGATTTCCCTTATTTATTATTGTTTCAAGCGACTTTTCAATACATTTAGACCCTGTTCACATCTTCATCAGGGCATTCCATTGTTCTGCTCCGTCAGAGGAACAGAACAAGAGAATGCCAGACGCAACGGTTCCGTTGCAACATGGACACCACCGCTGGCCGATGGAACCCATTGACTTTAACCCCTTAACGACCGCCCACCATCTTTTGATGGCAGGCGATGTACGTGCTTCGTCTTTTGGCGTCGCTGTAGAAGAGACTGATGAGTGCTCCTGCGATCGCTCGTCCCCTAAACAGGAGCTGTAACTTACACCTCTGAACTTAGAGCAGCCTCTTGAACACAGCAAGGATCGGAAAACATTCACCCATGCTGTTTAATGGCAGCTTTTGATGCAGGAGTGGATTCAAAAGGGTTAGGCAGGCCATACATTTTAGATAGCTGTTGGCCATACGCTCATTCAGCTGTCAGCTATTCCTCCCAACTCCCCTATACACATGCACACTTGGCTCAGCCGAGCGTTCATGTGTTCTGAGGCAGAAACCGCTGCCAGGCTTATGTAATAACAAAAAGGATTGGGCATGTTGAAATTCAACACGCCCAACTCTTTTCTCCCCTAACATTTGCCCCCATCGAAGAGTCGGGATGGGGCCATACACATTAGATGGTTGTCTCGTCCCGCAGAAATCCATGGGTGCGCCTAACGTACATCTAATGTGCATGGCCACATTTATTATAAAGAAAAAACTGATATGTCTGCTATCTTTTGTATCCACTCCTGCTCAAAAAAACGCAGCCCTGTTGACATCACAATTTTTGGCTCTGTTTAATGAACAACATGGGAAAAGCTCCCAAAATATACGTTAAACGGATGCTTGTGACGGATGTCATACAGTGGCAACTGTCACTTTTAGACTATTATAGCATCTATTTAGCGTATATAATAGTAGCAATCCTTATCTAGATAACTTTCTGCAGCTGTTGAGCCATTAAAAACCATTGAAAAAGTCAAGTTAAAATTTCCTGCCACTGTGTATTTAAAGAGACTCAGTGGCAAGAAACTTTAACTTTACTTTTTCAATGGCTTCCAATGGCTCAGCAGTTGCATAAAGTTGTCTAGATAAGGATTGCTACATCTGTATTACTTTCCTGTACACATTGGACCCAAAAAAAGATTTGTAGTGGACGTTTGCAATTTGAGCAGATTAGAGCTCATCCAGGTTTTTTCTCAATTTCCGTAGTCTCTTTCTGTTTATTTTAAAAGGACCTTTCACTAGGTTATATAACTAGTGACAGTGTATTTAAAGAGACTCTGTCACTACTTTAGTAATGCCCTATCTCCTAGCTAATCTGATAGGCGCTGTCCCAAAGCGATTATTATTTTAAAAATTATGAGCTTTTTAAAAAAAATATGCAAATTAGCCTTATTAGACAAGTGGGAGGTAACAGCAGCGATTCTCACCAGTTGAATACACAGTCGGGAAAGGAAGCTGTATACTATAAAATCACGCTGTATTGCTGGGCAGGGAAGGGTGAGAAGCTGTATGACGATTGGACAGCGTCATACAGAAAAAAAGAAAGAGTAACCTCATTTAGCAAGTATAGCCAAATTAGCATATTTAGAAAAATGCTTATAACTTTGCAAATAATAAACGTTTTTTAAAAAAAAATTACACTGTAATTATCAGCATCACAGCACCTATTAGATTTGTTAGGAGATAGGGAATTAATAAACTGGGGACAGATCCTTCTAAACGCATCAAAAGTCACGTTAATGTTCGCTATATCTGTATATGACTAGACTGCATTTTTTTGTAAAAATGTAGTAACTATGTGTCACGAAGTACGACTACAGCAATTAAATGTGACCCCCCCTTTGTCAGCACTATTGTACATTATAATAAACTCAGAAGAACACTTTGGCTTCACAAGACATGACCATGAAGAATGTAAAAAAAAAACTGAATGTTTGATACTTACACAAAAAAGAACCGCGTACAGACATGATCCGTATTGGGAACAACCCAGATCTCCCCATGTTTGTGCAATTCTGGTGAAGTAATCACTTAAATAAAGCACAAAAGATGTTTGATGGTTAATTCATGACACAAAATTGAGTAGTTTTATGATAGAACAAAATTCACCTTAAGGTTACAAATAGGTTAAAAATATATACAGGGAAAAAACACACCGGGTTCTTTTAAGTTTGAGTAAAGTAGATTTCAGCATACTTGCAGGACAAGAGAAGCATATTCACTTTCAGCGTCCATTTTTGTTAAGTTTACTGACCCATGTTATACTACCTACGAGAAGCAAAATTAAAAAAAAAGATTTGATTGCTTGAAGTTACAGGCCCAGAGCCTGAGGCAGCACTACTGAGAGATTCTTTTGACAACATCAATTCTGTTATATGGTATGCAGTGTTGCCCTGAAAACACCTCCGAACATACATATGACATGTGATGGAGCATGCCACTTTTTTCTGATGGTTTCATAGAGAATCTTACAAAAAAAAAATCTCTGCATGCCTCCTTATGAAACTGTTCCTTTTACGTTAAAGAAACACCTTCTATGTTGGTGAAGAAACCTTCTTTCCTCTATTGCAGGGGTCAGCGGCACGTGGGGCACATTTGCCTGGAGAGCTGAGTGGTAAGCCCAGCAAGTCCTCTATTTAAGAGATAGAATAATTCAAAATGCTACACTATTCTGACGTCAAAAAGCATTGGAAACTTGACGAAAAAAATTAATGCACAGGCTCTGTTCACACTTGTGTTTTTACTTTTCCATCAGAAAAACCTGTTTGTGGACCCTTTACAAGTCAATAGGGGGGAACAACGGATCATAATGGCTCTGTCATGCATCCTGTAAAGAAGGATTCATATCGCCAGTGTGAACAGAGCTTAATTTATGTATACTATAGTCGAGTGTTAATAGAATCTATAAATCTGTAACTGGGATAATGGACAGCAAGATTGGAGGTTTTCTTTAGTGCACAGTTTGGCATATGTATGCACGACTGGAGCCGGAGTTCCAGGGTGAATACCTCTGTGGCGGATGTGAGCATGTTGTTCACCTGGAAGCTCGCATTAGAGATCTTGAAGAGCAAACTGCAACACTGAGGGCGATAGGCAATCTTGAGCAGACCATGCCGCTCACCGTGCAAGCAGTTAGTGGGGTAGAACTGGAGGGTGAAGACATGGGTCAGCAGGACCAGGCAAGTAGCTGGGTTAATGTATCTAAGGGCAGTAGAAAGGGGTCCAAGAAAAGGAAGGCCAATCCTGTTTCTGTTATTCCAAGTAAAATTGCAAAGTTGGGTGATGATGCGAGGGTGTCAGTCTCAGAAATGGCAGCCCTAGTGGATGCTGATCTCCCTAACAGCGGGTAGAACAGCCCAGCTAGTAGTCGGCGGGATGGTAATGCAGGTAAGGCAAGACAATTGATAGTTGTAGGGGATTCTATAATCAGGAAGCCGAATAGAATAATTTGTTGCCAAGACCGCCTCAACCGAATGGATTGCTGTCTCCCTGGTGTCACAGTTCGGCATGTGGTGGAACGGGTGGATAAATTACTGGGAGGGGCTGGTGATGATTCAGCTGTTGTGGTCCATGTGGGTACCAACGACAGAATAAATGGTAGGTGGAGGAGCCTTAAGAATAATTTTAAAGAACTAGGCTACAAGCTGAAGGGAAGGACCTCCAAGGTTGCATTCTCAGGAATACTGCCTGTGCCATGTGCATCACAGGAAAGACAGCAGGAGCTCAGGGAGTTAAATGCATGAGTCTTGGTGTAGCGGAGTAGGCTTTGGGTTCCTAGAGCACTGGGCTGACTTTTCATTAGTGTACAAACTGTATTCTGCAGATGCTTTGCACCTAAATGGAAGGGCTCCGCTGTGCTGGGGGAGAGAATTCTGGCTGGGGTGTCTAGGGCTGAGGAGGGAGGTCAATGTAGAAAATAAAGGGGTAGTCAGGTTAGAGTGGGTGGAGAAACAGACTGTGGGGAGAGGACTAGACAACAGGATAAGGAGATCCTTTTGTTACAAAACAGCAATAAAAATAAAAATGCCCAAATAATCACATTTCTGATAATGAAAGTGAAAAACTGAAAGGCAAGTTAAAGTGCATGTTCACGAATGCCAGAAGTCTAGCAAATATAATAGGGGAGCTGGAGGCCTTGATACTGGAAGAAAATATAGATATACAGTAGTTGGTGTTGCTGAAACTTGGCTAGACTCTTCACATGATTGGGCTGTAAATCTACAGGGTTTTACACTGTTTCGGAAAGACAAGACAAATAGGAAAGGTGGTGGTGTATATCTGTATGTGAGAAGTGATATGAAGGCGAGTGTGAAAGAGACATTAGAGGGTGAAGACTGTGAGGAGGTTGAAACCTTGAGGGTCGAATTACAAAGGGAGGTAAACATTGAAAAAATTACTTTTGGTGTAATCTATAGACCCGCCAATATAACTGAAGAGATGGAAGGTCAGCTATATAAACAGATGGAGCGGGCAGCACAGGTGGGTACAGTAGTGATAATGGGAGATTTTAATTACCGGGATATTAATTAGTGTTATGGTTCAGCTTCAACTGCAAAGGGGAGACATTTCCTCAACCTGTTGCAGGAAAATTTTATGGGCCAGTTTGTGGAAGACCCGACTAGAGGTGAAGCTCTGTTGGATCTGGTTATTTCTAATAATGGCAGAGCTTGTTGGGAACGTCAATGTTTGTGAAAACCTTGGTAACAGTGATTACAATATAGTTACACTACCGTTCAAAAGTTTGGGGTCACCCAGACAATTTTGTGTTTTCCATGAAAACTCAAACTTATATTTATCAAATGAGTTGCAAAATGACTAGAAAATATAGTCAAGACATTGACAAGGTTAGAAATAATGATTTTTATTTGAAATAATAATTTTCTCCTTCAAACTTTGCTTTCGTCAAAGAATGCTCCATTTGCAGCAATTACAGCATTGCAGACCTTTGGCATTCTAGCTGTTAATTTGCTGAGGTAATCGGGAGAAATGTCACCCCATGCTTACAGAAGGCCCTCCCACAAGTTGGATTGGCTTGATGGGCACTTCTTGCGTACCATACGGTCAAGCTGCTCCCACAACAGCTCTATGGGGTTGAGATCTGGTGACGGCGCTGGCCACTCCATTACAGATAGAATACCAGCTGCCTGCTTCTTCCCTAAATAGTTCTTGCATAATTTGGAGGTGTGCTTTGGGTCATTGTCCTGTTGTAGGATGAAATTGGCTCCAATCAAGCGCTGTCCATAGGGTATGGCATGGCGTTGCAAAATGGAGTGATAGCCTTCCTATTCAAAATCCCTTTTACCTTGTACAAATCTCCCACTTTACCAGCACCAAAGCAACCCCAAACCATCACATTACCTCCACCATGCTTGACAGATGGCGTCAGGCACTCTTCCAGCATCTTTTCAGTTGTTCTGCGTCTCACAAATGTTCTTCTGTGTGATCCAAACACCTCAAACTTCGATTCGTCTGTCCATAACACTTTTTTCCACTCTTCCTCTGTCCAATATCTGTGTGCTTTTGCCCATATTAATCTTTTCCTTTTATTAGCCAGTCTCAGATATGGCTTTTTCTTTGCCACTCTGCCCTGAAGGCCAGCATCCCGAAGTTGCCTCTTCACTCTTAAAATGGCTAGAAAAAGAGAGCTTTCATGTGAAACTCGACAGTCTATTGTTGTTCTTAGAAATGAAGGCTATTCCATGCGAGAAATTGCCAAGAAACTGAAGATTTCCTACAACGGTGTGTACTATTCCCTTCAGAGGACAGCACACACAGGCTCTAACCAGAGTAGAAAGAGTAGTGGGAGGCCCCACTGGACAACTGAGCAACAAGACAAGTACATTAGAGTCTCTAGTTTGAGAAATAGACTCCTCACAGGTCCTCAACTGGCAGCTTCATTAAATAGTACTCGCAAAACGCCAGTGTCAACGTCTACAGTGAAGAGGCGACTCCGGGATGCTGGCCTTCAGGGCAGAGTGGCAAAGAAAAAGCCATATCTGAGACTGGCTAATAAAAGGAAAAGATTAATATGGGCAAAAGCACACAGATATTGGACAGAGGAAGAGTGGAAAAAAGTGTTATGGACAGACGAATCGAAGTTTGAGGTGTTTGGATCACACAGAAGAACATTTGTGAGACGCAGAACAACTGAAAAGATGCTGGAAGAGTGCCTGACGCCATCTGTCAAGCATGGTGGAGGTAATGTGATGGTCTGGGGTTGCTTTGGTGCTGGTAAATTGGGAGATTTGTACAAGGTAAAAGGGATTTTGAATAGGAAGGCTATCACTCCATTTTGCAACGCCATGCCATACCCTGTGGACAGCGCTTGATTAGAGCCAATTTCATCCTACAACAGGACAATGACCCAAAGCACACCTCCAAATTATGCAAGAACTATTTAGGGAAGAAGCAGGCAGCTGGTATTCTATCTGTAATGGAGTGGCCAGCGCCGTCACCAGATCTCAACCCCATAGAGCTGTTGTGGGAGCAGCTTGACCATATGGTACGCAAGAAGTGCCCATCAAGCCAATCCAACTTGTGGGAGGACCTTCTGGAAGCATGGGGTGACATTTCTCCTGATTACCTCAGCAAATTAACAGCTAGAATGCCAAAGGTCTGCAATGCTGTAATTGCTGCAAATGGAGCATTCTTTGACGAAAGCAAAGTTTGAAGGAGAAAATTATTATTTAAAATAAAAATCATTATTTCTAACCTTGTCAATGTCTTGACTATATTTTCTAGTCATTTTGCAACTCATTTGATAAATATAAGTTTGAGTTTTCATGGAAAACACAAAATTGTCTGGGTGACCCCAAACTTTTGAACGGTAGTGTATGTTGCAATAGATTTCGGGTCTATACTCCTCACCATAGGCAAAGGTTAAGGTCAACGGATACTTCTCCTCACTCGCTTTCTCCAATGATACGAGGCAGGGTTGTCCCTTGTCCCCTTTAATTTTCATTTTATGTTTGGAGCCCTTTTTGTGCCATATTCGCTCGAATCCGGATATAGTGGGTGTAGCCTTGGGAGAAAGGTCCCACAAGGTCGCTGCTTATGCGGATGACCTGCTCTTCTTTCTCATGGCTCCCAGGATCTCCTTACCCAACCTGATGGCGGAACTGGATAGATACTCGAAATTGTCCAACTTTAAGATCAACTACCAAAAGTCGGAGGCTCTTAATATCTCGTTGCCACAGACCATGGTGGATGATCTGTCTGAGTCCTTCTCCTTTAAATGGGCTAGGGAATCGCTTAAATATTTGGGGTCCGGCTTCCCAGTGATCTGTCTCGCCTTTATGCAGTGAACTTCCCTCCGCTACTTCAACGTGTAAAGAGTGATTTGGATTCTTGGACGACGGGCACCTTTACCTGGTTTGGCAGGTGTGCCATTTTTAAAATGAATATTTTGCCACGGATCTTGTATCTCTTTCAGGCGCTGGTGGTACACATCCCACGCCCATTCTTTCAAGATCTGCTGTCCCTACACCACAAATTCATATGGGTGGGGAAACCCGGGCGTATTGCTCGATCTATGCTTTTTCGTGTTAATTGTGAGGGTGGCGTTGGTCTCCCGGACTTTGTTTCCTACCATCAGGCCTCTCACTTGACACCAATTTTGGACTGGTTTAGGCACGCTGAGATTAAAGAGTGGGTGTCCATGGAGCAGGCCTTTCTTGAAGTTCCTTTGCAGGTCTTACCTTGGTTGGGCAACCACGTTCCCCTGTCGGCGCAGACACACCCGACTATCAGGCCCACCCTGGCGGTTGCATCACGGCTCTTTCCCCGGAAAGAGATTTCTCCATCTCCCTCTCCCTTGTTTCCCATCTTGGGCAATCCTGCTTTCCCACTGAGGCGGGAAGGGGGACCCTTTCAGCTCTGGTTGAAAGCAGTTACGGGACGTGCCGCACACTTTATGCAGGATGAGACGTTCATGTCTAGCGCACAGTTGGAGTCTTTGTCTGATCCTGTCTCATTTACTACGTGGCAGGTCACCTAGTTGAGACACTTCCTCGCGTCCCTAACTAACTCATCGGCATACTCACGAGATACTTCCCCTTTCGAACTCCTTTGCACGGGCCCGGGCACAGTGCGCCACTCGTTGTCCAGACTTTATGCTCTCCTGATCCCACCATCCGATTTGACCACTTCGGCCTACTTGCTAAGTTGGGAGAGGGACTTGGGTTTAACGTTCACTATGGAGAATAAGGAAAGCTTGTTCACTATGACGCATAAATCCTCTATGGCTAGTAGATTTCAGGAGGCGGGGTCTAAGGTCCTGTCGAGATGGTATAGAGTGCCTTCCAGATTGCATGCGATGATACCTGCGGTCTCGCCGTTGTGTTGGAGATGTGGTGACCATGTGGGTACAATTCGCCACATTTTTTGGGACTGCTCACTCTTGACTGATTTCTGGTCTGAGGTGTGGCACATTTCCTCGAAATTCACGGATTTCCTCCTTCTGAGATTTCAGGTTTCTTCCTGATCCATCTGTGTGATGTGCCATTATCCACGTGTCGACGCTCAGTGGTTCGCCACATGGTGAATGCAGCTAGAGCGTGTGTCCCCGTGCTGTGGAGACAAACTTGCCCTCCATCGGTGGGCATGTGGTTCAGCAAAATCCAGGAGATTATGAGAATGGAGGGCCTCACGGCATCAATGAGAGGATCCCACGCCAACTTTCTTAAAACATGGTCTGTTTGGATTCGGTTTCAATCCTCTGTGGAGTACAGGACCATCATTGGCCCCTTGATCATAATCCCTAGGCCCATTACGTCAGGTCAGTTCTCTCTCCTTCCCTTTTTCCTCCCTGTCCCCTCTTCTCCTTTGTTTCTCTTTAGCTCCTTCCTGTCCTCTTACGGGTTATTATGCATGGCTGCAGGTTCAGGGTGCATACAAGAGTTTCTCTATCAATATTGATTCCGACTGTACATTGCTATTCTTTGTGTTTTTTGCACTTCTTGTACACTCCATATGCTGGCCTGTGGGCCGATGTCAGTGCTGTTTATGTCTGCACCATTGTTTTCGTGTATTGAAAAACGGAAAATAAAAGAATTTTAAAAAAAACGCCAAGGTCTGAGCATGTAGGACCCCTAAATAGTGGTAATGGGGAGTTGGTCACAGGGGATCAAGAGAAGGCAGAGATACTAAATTGGTTATTTAGCTCTGTATACACAATAGAAGAAAGAGCAGCTGATGTAGCCGGTGCCAGTGCTGTTAACCCCTTCCCGACATTTGACGTATCCATACGCCAAAGTCGGGTAGGGGAAGTATGGAACCCACTCCATACAATGCCGGTGTTGGCTGTTTGTTACAGCCGACACTTCAGAGTAACGAGAGGCGATCCTGCTAGTTTAACTCGTTAAATGCTGCAGTCAATAGTGACCGCAGCATTTAAATCGTTAGAAAGAGGGGGGCGACCCCCTCTAACAGCTCATCGCGCCCCCCGCCATGCAATCGCGGGGGGGGGGGCGATGGTTGCTATGGCTGCCTGGGGGCCAAGTGAAGGCCCCCCAGGTCCGCCATCTTTGTACACCTATTAAGGGCTTAATAGTTGCCTGTCAGAATCACGATATACTGCAATACATTAGTATTTCAGTATATAGTGCAAAAGATCTAACGATCGCTGGTAGGGGGACTAATAAAAAAAGTAAAGATGAGTTAAATAAAGTTTTTTTTTTATGTATAAAAAACTAAAAGTACAAAAAACCCCCCTTTTCCCATTTTCCCTCTAGAGCATAGTAAAAAAAAAAAACAAGAAATAAACATAATTGGTATCGCCGCGTCTGTAAAAGTCTGAACTATTGCAATGTATAATTATTTAAAGGAAGGGTGTCGCAAAAAAATTTTTTTTTACTTAAATTTGCTTTTAGTGTTTTATTAAAAAAAAGTTTATTTATTTGTGTGTTTGTGTTTTACTTTTTTTTTTTCAAACTTTTTCTTCTCTACGGGGGCTGCCATTTTTTTTTTCATCTCTGTATGTGTCGATTAACGACACATACAGACATGGAATACGGCACATACAGCCCCATAGAGAATGCGAACGGGAGCCGTTTCATTCACTATGCTGTACGCCGTCTGTGTGGGAGAGTTGTGGTCCATGATTCCTACTCTGAATGGTCCCCGGTTATAAGTGGTGTACCCCAGGGTTCCGTGCTGGGTCCACTATTATTCAACTTATTTATTAATGATATAGAGGATCGGAATAATAGCACTATTTCTATTTTTGCAGATGACACTAAGTGTTTGGGCATCCACTTGGCGAATGAGCTTTAATGTAGATACAAGTAAAGATATGCACCTGGGTACCAACAACCTGCATGCATCATATGTCCTAGGGGGAGCTATACTGGGGGAGTCACTTGTTGAGAAGGATCTGGGTGTACTTGTAGATCATAAACTAAATAACCGCATGCAATGTCAATCAGCTGCTTCAAAGGCCAGAAAGATATTGTCGTGTATTAAAAGAGGCATGGACTCACGGGACAGGGATGTGATATTACCACTTTACAAAGCATTAGTGAGGCCTCATCTAGAATATGCAGTCCAGTTCTGGGCTCCAGTTCATAGAAAGGATGCCCTGGAGTTGGAAAAAATACAAAGAAGAGCAACGAAGCTAATAAGGGGCATGGAGAATCTAAGTTATGAGGAAAGATTAAAAGAACTAAACCTATTTCACCTTGAAAAGAGACAACTAAGGGGGGACATGATTAACTTATATAAATATATTAATGGCACATACAAAAAATATGGTGAAATCCTGTTCCATGTAAAACCCCCTCAAAAAACAAGGGGGCACTCCCTCCGTCTGGAAAAAGAAAGGTTCAACCTGCAGAGGCGACAAGCCTTCTTTACTGTGAGAACTGTGAATCTATGGAATAGTCACCGCAGGAGCCGTCACAGCAGGGACAGTAGATGGCTTTAAAAAAGGCTTAGATAGTTTCCTAGAACAAAAAAATATCAGCTTCTATGTCAATGTGTAGAAATTTTTCCCTTCCCTTTTCCCATCCCTTGGTTGAACTTGATGGACATGTGTCTTTTTTCAACCGTACAAACTATGTAACTATGTAACTATGTAAATAGAATCCTAATTTATGTGTACAAATGCGGGTGCTAGCCTCTGGAATCCATGGAGCGAGCGGACAGTCAGCTGCTAAGGCCCCACTTTTCAGTTTGCGATAGCAGGAGCGAGCCTCGCTACACCGACACTATTTCTTCATGCAAACCAGAAAGCAGATCCAAGCAAGAAAAATATACTTGTCCCGAAGGCTCAGCAAAACTGTGAAACCTTACCACTTACTGTTAACACATGGATTAATAGCTTAGTAGAAAGGGCCACTGAACCCTCAAAGTGAGACTGACACATATGTCCCCGTATGTGAGCCCTCTCAGCCATTCAACATGGCTTATGTGGCACACTGCCCTGCAGTCCCGAATCCTAAGCCGGTGCATATTTACCATGACGTTATTATGGTGTGCTAGATCCCATTCATCTATGACTGAAACCTTAGATAATTTTATAAAAAAATGAAAAAAATAATACAAAGCAAGTTTAAAACAATTAAATATTAATCTATAAATTGCACTACTCACCTTCGCATAAGGCTATACATTTCAAGTTACGGCTTTGCAAAAACTGGGATTGTTGTCCTTTTTTCTGTGACTAAAATCCAAATAAAACATAAAACAAATATTCATGAAAAAGAAGATTAATATTAATAATGTGGACAGTAAAAATTCAAAGTATTAGAAGTAGATATATAAACCACTGTCTATGATATGTGAAATAAAAAGTAAAAATACACCATTATTATGCCATGAACAGCAGTTTTTTTTACATATAATTTTATAGACAGACAGACAGACAGATAGATAGATAGATAGATAGATAGATAGATAGATAGATAGATAGATAGATAGATAGAAAGCAGTAAATAGGCAGCACTCACAAAGGCTTATGGTGCAAAAAGTGGGTGCTTTATTGACCCCAAAAGTGCAACGTTTCGGCTCACACAACCTGAGCCTTTCTCAAGCAAGGCTCAGGTTGTGTGAGCCGAAACTTCACACTTTTGGGGTCAATAAAGCACCCTCTTTTTTCACTATAAGCCTTTGTGAGTGCTGCCTATTTACTGCTTTTTGTCTAGAGGGATAGTGGTCAGTTCCCTAAGGCTTGCACCCCCTTTCATTTAAGTCTGTGCTGCTGGATTCTATTTTTGTGGATGGATGGATGGATGGATGGATGGATGGATGGATGGATGGATGGATGGATGGATAGATAGATAGATACAGGGGAGTAACTAGGAAAGACTGGGCCCCATAGCAAACTTTTGACTGGGGCCCCCCCTCCCCCTCTTTTTTCACTGATACATACTACGGTGTGCTGCCTGTTTTTTGGATAGATAGATAGATAGATAGATAGATAGATAGATACAGGGGAGTAACTAGGAAAGACTGGGCCCCATAGCAAACTTTTGACTGGGGCCCCCCCTCCCCCTCTTTTTTCACTGATACATACTACGGTGTGCTGCCTGTTTTTTGGATAGATAGATAGAACAGAGATAGATAGATAGATAGATAGATAGATAGATAGATAGATAGATAGATAGATAGATAGATAGATAGATACAGGGGCGGAACTAGGAAAGACTGGTCCCCATAGCAAACTATTGACTGGGCCCCCCCCCTCCCCCGGGTGTCACACAACCCCCCCTTGTAGATAGTGGCTTTTTTACAAACCCCCCCTTTTGATAACGCCATACAGCCCCCTGTAGATAGCGCCATACAGTCCCCCCTGTAGATAATGCCATACAGCCCCCTCTGTAGATAACGCCATACAGCCCCCCTGTAGATAACGCCATACAGCCCCCCTGTAGATAACGCCATACAACCCCCTTTGTAGATAGCGCCATACAGCCCCCTCTGTAGATATCTACAAAGGGGGCTGTGTGGCGTTATCTACAGGGGGGCTGTATGGCGTTATCTACGGGGGGCTGTATGGCGTTATCTACGGGGGGCTGTATGGCGTTATCTACGGGGGGGCTGTATGGCGTTATCTACAGGGGGGACTGTATGGCGCTATCTACAGGGGGGGCTGTATGGCGTTATCTACGGGGGGCTGTATGGCGTTATCTACGGGGGGGCTGTATGGCGTTATCTACGGGGGGGCTGTATGGCGTTATCTACAGGGGGGACTGTATGGCATTCCCTACAGGGGGGGACTGTATGGCGTTCCCTACAGGGGGGGCTGTATGGGACTATCTACAGGGGGGGGGGCTGTATGGCGCTATCTACAGGGGGGCTGTATGGCGCTATCTACAGGGGGCTGTATGGCGCTATCTACAGGGGGGCTGTATGGTGTTATCTACAGGGGGACTGTATGGCGCTATATACAGAGGGGGCTGTATGGCGTTATCTAGAGGGGGACTGTATGGCGTTATCTACGGGGGGGGCTGTATGGCGTTCCCTACAGAGGGGGCTGTCTGGCGTTACCTACAGGGAGTCTGTATGGCGTTCCCTACAGGGGGGGTCTGTAGGGAACGCCATACAGCCCCCCCTGTTGGGAAAGCCATACAGCCCCCCCTGTAGGGAAAGCCATACAGCCCCCCCCTGTAGGGAACACCATACAGCCCCCCCCTGTAGGGAACGCCATACAGCGTCCCCCCCTGTAGGGAACGCCATACAGCGTCCCCCCCCTGTAGGGAACGCCATACAGCATTCCCCCCTGTAGGGAACGCCATACAGCGTTCCCTCCCCCTGTAGGGAACGCCATACAGCGTC
Organism: Rhinoderma darwinii; assembly: GCF_050947455.1. NCBI lineage: Eukaryota > Metazoa > Chordata > Amphibia > Anura > Rhinodermatidae > Rhinoderma > Rhinoderma darwinii. The sequence continues at coordinate 583,482,869 of NC_134687.1, read as the reverse complement.
CCCCCCTGTAGGGAACGCCATACAGCGTCGTCACCCCTGTAGTTTACGCTATACAGCGTCCCGCCCTGTAAGGAACGTCATACAGCCCCCCCCTGTAGGGAACGCCATACAGCCCCCCCCCTTTAGGGGACGCCAAATAAATGCGACCTACAGTGTGTCCTAATAAAAGACATGTATCCCCTATCCACAGGATAGATAGATGATAGATAGATAGATAGATAGATAGATAGATAGATAGATAGATAGATAGATAGATAGATAGATAGATAGATAGATAGATAGATAGATAGATAGATAGATAGATAGATAGATAGATATGAGATAGATATGAGATAGATAGATAGATAGATAGATAGATAGATAGATAGATAGATAGATAGATAGATAGATAGATAGATAGATAGATAGATAGATAGATATGAGATAGATAGATAGATAGATAGATAGATAGATAGATAGATAGATAGATAGATAGATAGATAGATAGATAGATAGATAGATAGATAGATAGATAGATAGATAGATAGATAGATAGATATGAGATAGATAGATAGATAGATAGATAGATAGATAGATAGATAGATAGATAGATAGATAGATAGATAGATAGATAGATATGAGATAGATAGATAGATAGATAGATAGATAGATAGATAGATAGATAGATAGATAGATAGATAGATAGATAGATAGATAGATAGATAGATAGATAGATAGATAGATATGAGATAGATAGATAGATAGATAGATAGATAGATAGATAGATAGATAGATAGATAGATAGATAGATAGATAGATAGATAGATAGATAGATATGAGATAGCTAGATAGATAGATAGATAGATAGATAGATAGATAGATAGATAGATAGATAGATAGATAGATAGATAGATAGATAGATAGATAGATAGATAGATAGATATGAGATAGATAGATAGATAGATAGATAGATAGATAGATAGATAGATAGATAGATAGATAGATAGATAGATAGATAGATAGATAGATAGATAGATAGATAGATAGATAGATAGATAGATAGATAGATATGAGATATATAGATAATAGATAGATAGATAGATAGATAGATAGATAGATAGATAGATAGATAGATAGATAGATAGATAGATAGATAGATAGATAGATAGATAGGTACGACCCAGCCAACTACCGAGGGATATGTGTCAGCAGCAACCTGGGGAAACTGTTCAGCAGCATCCTGAATAAGAGAATCCTCAGCTTCCTCACCCAGCACAATGTCCTCCACCAAAGCCAAGGTGGCTTCATGCCAAACCACCGCACCACTGACCACATCTACACCCTGCGCAGCCTCATCAAGAGCCACGTCCACAATACAAAGCATGGGAAGATTTACGCCTGTTTTGTGGACTTTAAGAAGGCCTTCGACTCAGTGTGGCACCCGGGCCTATTCCTGAAACTGCTGGAGAGCGGAATAGGAGGTAAAACCTATGACGTCATCAGAAGCTCCTACACAGAGAACAGATGCAGCGTGAAGGTGAACGGGAGAAGAACGGCTGATTTCCAGCAGAGCCGAGGAGTCAGACAAGGCTGCAGCCTCAGTCCAACGCTCTACATCAATGAACTGGCCACAGCTCTGGAATCCTCCTCAGCACCAGGTCTCGCCCTCCATGACACCCAGGTGAAATTCCTGTTGTATGCAGATGACCTTCTGTTACTATCACCAACCGAGAAAGGTCTCCAAGACAACCTGCAAATCCTAGAAAAATTCAGCTCCACGTGGGCACTACCCGTCAATGCAAAGAAAACCAACATCATGGTGTTCCAGAAGAAAAACTCAAAATCCCCCAGGCACCCGACCTTCACACTAAATAACGCCACACTCACAGCGACCGACAGGTACACTTACCTGGGCCTAGAAATCAACCAATCAGGAAGCTTTAAACAAGCCATAGAGATACTGAAAGACAAGGCGTGCAAAACCTTCTATGCCATCAGAAGAAAACTCTATCATCTCAAACCACCAGTGACGGTCTGGCTGAAAATCTTTGACTCCATCATCTCCCCAATCCTCCTGTATGCCAGTGAAGTCTGGGGTCCGGACACATACCCAGGCTGGTCAAGGTGGGATTCCAGCCCAACAGAAATCTTCCACCTAGAATTCTGCAAACACCTTCTCCAAGTCCATCGGAGCACCACAAATAGCGCCTGTCGGGCAGAACTGGGCAGATTCCCACTACACCTCACAATCCAGAAGAGGGCGCTATCATTCTGGGCCCATCTACACAGCAGCAGGCAAAGTTCCTATCACCATAAAGCCCTGCTACACCAAGGGGTCCCAGGTAAACCAGGCCCCCCAGAACAACTCACCCTGACCCGGCCTGAAGAAAATGTCACTCAGCGCGGCCTCACAAAAGCCGAAATCAAGAAGACAATAAACGAGAACCAAGAGGAATATATCAATGACTGGAGGAACGACATAAAGACATCCCAGAAACTGACAATATACCGGAGTCTACAGCGGGAATATAAACTGGCGCCATATCTGGAGAAACTGCCAAACCCCAGAGACAGACAGATCCTGAGCCGCTACAGACTGAGCGCCCACAACCTGCTCATCGAATCCGGGCGCCACAGACAGACCTACAAGCCCAGGGAGAGCCGACTGTGCCAACAGTGCGACCAGGAGGCCGTGGAGGATGAGGCCCACTTCCTGCTACACTGCTCCAAATACTCAGCAGTGAGGGACACTCACTTCAGGAAACTCTCTGATCTCTTACCGGACTTCAGCTCCATGGAAGAGGAAGAGAAACTCTACATCCTGCTGGGTGAAGAGGAAACCACAGTGGGCACAGCGGCACAATATGTCACTGAATGCCATAGACTGAGAGAGACATGATATGCCATGGACTTGTATAACCCCGACCCTAGATGTGTCCCTATCCCCAAGCCCTCAGTCCCTATCCCTCATTCCCTTACTTCTTACTTGCTTTGGCAATGCTAATATGTATTTGGTCCTGCCAATAAAGCTTCTTTGAATTTGAATTTGAATTTGATAGATAGATAGATAGATAGATAGATAGATAGATAGATAGATAGATAGATAGATAGATAGATAGATAGATAGATAGATAGATAGATAGATAGATAGATAGATAGATAGATATGAGATAGATAGATAGATAATAGATAGATAGATAGATAGATAGATAGATAGATAGATAGATAGATAGATAGATAGATAGATAGATAGATAGATAGATAGATAGATAGATAGATAGATAGATAGATAGATAGATATGAGATAGATAGATAGATAGATAGATAGATATGAGATAGATAGATAGATAGATAGATAGATAGATAGATAGATAGATAGATAGTAATATATTTTTACCATTGGTCTATCTATTGTATAATATTACTGATTAAAGGGATACTCCACTAACAACTAGAGTTTTCGATTGTGATTTGTTTTTATTATGGAATGCTTAAGATGATCTAATTAGGAGAGGGGTCCTCACATAATATTTTGCCCAGGGACATCCACCAACATTGATTGTGCTATGGCCATCATCACCTTTATTGGGTATTTCAACCATTCAAATATATGGCACTTAAGGCAGACATTAAAAAGATCTTGAGAGAATGTGCAAATAAGAATGGATGGATCATACCTGTCGTCACACTGAAAGGTCAGAAAAAAGAATACCTGTGATGTACTACTGCTTTTGCTGCTTGGGGGGTCGTCCTTGGCTGATACTTTCTGTTGCTTCTTGTTCATCCCTGTGTATAAAATATTAAAATAAATTGTTACATCCTGTAAAGGGTTAATGCACACGGCTGTATTTAGCATCCTTGTCATAAGATCCTAAATAGATACCAATATTCTATATTTTTACATAGTGCATTAACCCCTTCCTGCACTGTGCCACAATTTACGGAAAGAAGTTTCTACAATGGGTGGTAAATGTACAGCGCAGGCGAGAGCGATGGCACGACACAGGAGATAACATAAGTGGTTTGACAGAGTGAGGGGCCATCGGTGCCCTTGCAATGTGATTGCAAAAAATAATGTTCTTTGCCATAATATGTGCTTTTATTTTTTAAAAGCATGAAAAAAAGTATATACATATTTATTATCACCGCAGTCATAATGACCTATAAATAACATATTATTTATACCGCAGGGTGAAAGGCGTAAGAAGAAATCCCAAAAACAATGGCAGAATTTAATCAATACGTTATATGTAACCCAGAATGGTGGCAATTAAAACTACAAGTTTTCCTGAAAAAAAGCTATCATACAGCTACGTCAATGGAAAAATAAAAATGTTATAACTCTCAAATTGAAAAAAAACTATTCATTTTTTATTGTAAAAGTAGTAAAATATAAGTTGTACATACTTGGTATCGCTATAAGCATAATTCCGTTATGTTATTTAAACAAAATGTCATTAAAAAAATCATAATAAAAAAAATATATAAAAGTTTATAAATTATATGTAACCCAAAGGAGTAGATCCAAAAAGAAAGAAAAAGTATACAGGACAAAATTGATACATCGCCTCCCTCTTGTATCCACTCCCGTGTTTGGCTCAAAAAACTGTGTTAAAAACTGCCACAAAAACTGCATGTGTGATTCCGGTTTAAAGCCAGGAGCACATACAAAGTTTTAAAGAGGTTGTGGCTCAGTTTTTTGAGCCAAACACAGGAGCGCTCACAAAAGAAAGGAGATGTATCAGTCTTTTCTTTATACATTTAGCCAAAAACGGCCACAAAAACGGCATCACATCTATGTGCCTGTATGGGTTTTCATCCTTTGGATGTAATTACAATGGTTTTAAGAATACTTATTTACAGTCATTGCATCTTTTATCATTGTAACAGGTTACTCAGAGAATCCTAGTACTCTTATGTTAACCTTGGACTAGTATAGATCTCATTCACACCAGTGATTTTACAGTCAAATGAAAATGATCAATGTGACAATGTACTTTCTATATGTAAAGTCCTGTTCTCACAGAACAGTTTGACTGAGTTTTTTTAAATTTATATTTTTAGCCAAAGCCAGGCAGAATAAATGCAAAAAATAGGAAAACTACACGCTAGGGTGATAGAGCTCATTGCTATTTATTGCGATTTGACCTCAAAGCTTCATGTAAAAGTTGACCAGAAGGCGTCTTAGATGTTTTTCCCAGGTTGAACATGGGCAAAAACAGAAAGGAGAACGGGGCCTCCTCTTCCCTGAAGGTCAAAGGCAACTCACACTCCAACAGTCGGACATTGAGAGATCCCAAGAGATCCCAAAGCTTCATGTAAAAGTTGACCAGAAGGCGTCTTAGATGTTTTTCCCAGGTCGAATATGGGCAAAAACAGAAAGGAGAATGGGGCCTCCTCTTCCCTGAAGGTCAAAGGCAACTCACATTCCAACAGTCGGACATTGAGAGATCCCAAGATGGGACCCAAAGATCAGATGAGTTTATAATTTGCCTTTGTTAAGAATTCACTTCTCTTGTTGGCCAAAAGTGCATCAAAAGCTGCCCGAAGCTGCAATATTATAATCTGGTGTTTCCACAGGTTTTTATTTTTTTATTTTTGTAAATTGAAATATTCATTACGTATACATACAATAGATCCGATCCGTTCTGAATAGACCTGAAGAAGAAATCTGTCATTTACCTGAGTAGCCAAATGATATGCTTGCTAATGGACTTAGATATATTCCACTTCCGTACATGGCACCATGAAGCTGAATCAATATTAAGAGAGATTTGCATCACATAAATGGTGTATGGCATTATTCAATACCTTAACTGTGTCCAGCACTATCTAAGTGCCAGGTGTTAAAATATATTCACAAAGAATGAACAAGAAATCTATAGATATTATCTACAAACACTACAAGGTCACTTCACAGGTCCATTAATTTAAGAAGTTCATGCAGTAAAATGATTTAAGAAAATATAACAGAATCTGAAACATATTATATCTGACATGCGTTGTGTCAAAGTCACAAAAAAATCCTCTTAAATGTTGCAATTCAGTTTCTGTGATATAATCTGGTGTCAGGTCTTTGAAGTTTTAACTTTTTAAAAAAAAATTGTGGTTTCAAAATGGTGTCATTTTAATGTTGGAACTTTGGACTTATTTGTACAACACATTGCCCTATTACAAAAAGTTATATCACTAACATAAAAGAGGCAACAATGTAAAATAGCATTAGTGTCTGATAAATTCAATAGCATAGCTCCTGACAATTAAAGCTATACCCCAACTACACCCAGGAATGCCCCAAAAACAGCTAGAAACATCTCCACTAATGCAAATTTGCATAAACCATGCCCTTTGTCCGCTCAAGTCTGCAGAACAGTTCTGTGAAAAAACGGGACTGTTGGCTTATTTGCAATATCAATGAGGTGAGACACAAAACTACTATAATTTTAAAGGTTATGAAACAAATCATTTTGTGTATACAGCTTCTATTCAGAACTATGGGTCTCCATGGTTACAAACTAAAAATTAATCCCATGTGTAGTTGGATTCTGAAGTCAAGTGTTACTCCACGCACTCTGATTCCACTTCTTTATAACTTACAGAGAGTAGAAGAGGGGGCCGATGGAAAAGAATAACACCTGACTGTTGGATGAGACTACATTCAGGGCTTGTTTGTAGTCTGTAACTATGGTGACACATGGTTCTGCATAGGAGCTATATACCCAAAGTGATACAATATTTATATCAACTATTCACTTTGTAGCCTGTCAAATTATAGTAGTTTAGTATCTGACATTACAGTTTTTCCTATTTTTTTCCAATAAAGATCTTCATATGAAATGGGGCCCATTTTGCTTTTGCTTTGGGCCCCCTTCTTCTCTATGTATGCCTCTGCTTTGTGGTGACAGTAAACTACTTGAAGTTTCCACCTAGAGGTTATTTTTCTAAAATACTTTACATTACCTGCAGTCTTGTATTGGAAGCAACTACTAATCCGTTCCGAAGAATAGAGTGCCAATTTTCAATGTGCGAGCCACTGTAATAGAAAACATAATAAAGGTCCTGTGTAGCAATATTTTACATACTTAAGACCAGTGGTCTCCAACCTGTGACTCTCCAGCTGTTGTGAAACTACAACTCTCAACATGACCTGACAACCTCCAGGTGTCAGTACATGCTGGGAGATGTAGTTTTTCAGCAGCTGGAGAAGCACTGGTTGGGCACCACTGCTGTACACAATATATCAAATACAAATTATATGCAAACATTTAATGTCCATTTCAATGTTCCATTTCGAGCCTTTAAAGGGAACCTGTCACCAGCATTTCACCTATTGAGCTTTACTTATCCCTCACTGGCCGCTGCTTTCAAAAGTTTATTGCCGTTATCCCCTCTCCTAAACTCCTCCTCCGACTCTAAATAACGGTCTGCAAACATTTCCTGCCTTTTATCGTAATAATCCGATATAACTATAGGTTATATAGAAATGATTTTTCACCCACTACCACCAGGTATTGCTGGTTTAATAGGTGATAGGTTCCCTTTAAGTTGCTGAGTGTCTCCACATCTGACATTAATAATAATTTAAAACTAATCGTCAAAAAAGTAACCTTATGGTTTGCTCCTGCTGTAGTATGACTTATGCATTCCCTTTCACAAATATATGTGGGAAAAAGTTAAAATATAGAAAACCGTGCGTAATAAAGCTGCATATGTTTTCAACACATGCAGCTTCACCAGAATCAGTTCTAGGAACATCCCCTGAAACATGATTTAGTGGCATAAACAGTCACAAATTTTGGCACTCACCTGTGTCGTATAAAAATGTGCGACTTTTTTAAATTTCACTCCGCTCTCGACGCTTTTAAAAAAGTGGCCAGGGCTTATCAGAGGCGGTGCTGTCATGGATTTCAAGTTGTGGCACGTCGACGTCCAAGATACGCCACTTGATAAACTTGTCGCAACTTACTCCAGTGAGCTTCTGTCTAAGACTGCCGTATGAAACCATATAATGTACACACTTATGGCAACACAAAGAAGCCTAAAATGAAACTCATGGGCCCCAATGCAAAATCTGTAACAGGGCCCCCTCTACCTATCATGTGCCATTTATAATACTTGCATCTTCTCATGTAGCTGAGGTTCCTTTGGAACCCCAGTGTCCTTTTGGCATATGTTTATCGGGTTTTCATTTAGATACTGTTTTTGTAACACTACTCAATAGCTCAGTTTACCATGCAGTGGCGTAAATATAGCGGTAACAGCCATAGCGGTTGCTACGCGGCCCGCAGCATGAGGGAGCCCGTGCCACCCATTGTCACGGCCCCCCCATCCTCTTAGGACCCCCTGCCCGTGGCTTCTACGGTGCCCGAGGTGGCCCGCACCGCCCGGCCCATAAAATTTATGGGCCGGGCAGCACAGGCCCCTTCATGCCCAGTGGCGTCGCTGGCACCGGAGGGGGACCCGGTGCTATCAACAGCCGTATTAACATGTATCTGCGTCCTCAGGACATAGATACAAATGAATACTATAGGCTGCAGGCCACGTTAGGCCTGCAGCCAGTGGTGTAACTACCGCTGTAGCAGCCATAGCGGCATGAGGTGGGCCGTGCTGCCTGCCGTCACGGCCCCCTCCATGTCAGGTGGCATTGCTAGCAGCCGCTATGGCTGCTATAGCGGTAGCGATGCCACATTCCATAGTATCTGCGTTCTTAGGACGCAGATACTATTGAACGCTATGGCAGAGCAGGGAGGTATCACCCTACTCTGCCATTTACTAGGCTACAGGCAGGGCCGGCGTTAGGGGGGGGGGACTGGGCAATTGCCCAGGGCCCCCATCCTCTTAAGGCCCCCTGTTCGCGGCTGCTACGGGGCTCGCGGCCTATAAAATTTATGTGCCTGGTGGCACTTTATACAAGGAAGGGGTGTGTGGCACTATACACAAGGGGGGGCTGTGTGGCACTCTATACAAGAGGGGCGCTGTGTGGCACTATTTCCAGGAGGGGGCTGTGGAACTGTATACAAAGGGGAAATATGAGGCACTATATGCAAGGGGGGGGCTGAGTGGCACTATATACAAGAGGGGGGCTTTGTGGCACAATATACAAGAGGGGGCTGTGTGGCACTATATATAAGAGGGGGCTGTGTAGCACTATCTACTAAGGGGGGCTGTGTGGCACTATCTACTAGGGGCTGTGTGGCGCTATCTACAAGGGGGGAGGACTGTGGCGCTATCTACAGGGAGGCTGTGTGGCGCTATCTACAGTGGGACTGTGTGGCGCTATCTACAGGGGGCTCTGTGTGGCGTTATATACAGGGGGCATTATTACTGTGGTGGCACAAAGGCGGCACGGTTACGGATGGGTCACTTTTATTGTGTCAAGCACTAAGGGATCATTATTATCATTTGGGGCACTGTGGATTACGAGTTTGTTTAGATGATGGGGTATAGGTGGGGAGGATGCTGGAAAAGCAAGAAGCCAACATGTCTGTGTTTCAAATTCTGAAGGGACGAGTCGTGGCTGGAATAAGTTGTCACAGTGGTCTGGGCCGGATGGAGAAAAAAGGGAAAGTGAATGACTCTAATCAGAGAAAACATCACCTGTGAGTCACTAGATATAAATGTGTTGTAATCACTTATATAGTCTGCAGGGCTCCTGTGTATAACTGGCATCTACCGCTATATGGGGATAATATTATGTGGTCTGCAGAGGTCCTGTGCATAACTGCCATCTACCACTATATGGTCCCTATATGGATGTGATATTATATTGTCTGCAGAGCTCCTGGGTATAACTGGCATCTACCACTAGATGGTCACTATATGCTGGTAATATTGGTCTTTGTATAGTGGTTTTTATTCAGTAACGGTATGGGGGTATTATTCAGTCACTATATGGTTATGGTGTGGCGGTATTATTCAGTAACAGTACGGGGATATTATTCAGTGACTATGTGATGGCAGGAAGGAGGTGAAGGGAAAGTGAGCCCTAATCTACCCACCGCCCTGTCCCTGCCTACTTGCAACGACCCGCCCTAGGCGACGAGGTACAACTGGGCGGCGGTCCCTACGCTGTCTAAGTGCACAGGAAAACAAACAGGGAACACGCAAGGGAAGGGGCAGTAGCCACGGAACGCCACGAGGAAACGGAGCGGCGAACGAACAGTCAGGACCAGGACGAAGTGAGTAACCCGAGCGGGCACGGAGACAGAAGCAAGCCAGGGGCAAAGCAAAGCAAGACAAGGGGAACTGCAGCAAGGCAGAAGCACGGCAGAAGCAGGCTGGAGCAAGCAGCAGTGGGGCCAGGAATCCAAAAGAATAACAAGCAATGAGGAAGAGAAAACTGCAGGTATAAATGGACAGGGGGCGGAGCTAACTCTGACTGACCAGGCCGCGATAGGCTCTCCCACTCCTGAGCCTGCCACCCTGATTGGTGGGAGCCGGTGTCAGTCTAAGAGGTCTGGCCTCAGGTGTCGACTGATTAACCCTGGGAGTCTCCACAGACGTAGTGCCTGGCAGATCCATTACAGTACTCCCCCTTTTATGAGGGGCCACCGGACCCTTACTAAGAGGACCCGGTTTAGTGGGGAAGAGAAGGTGGAACCTCCTGACCAATACCCCAGCGTGAACATCTCGAGCAGGTACCCAAGTCCTCTCCTCCGGCCCGTATCCTCTCCAATGGACCAGGTACTGGAGGGAGCCCTGGATCATCCTACTGTCCACAATCTTGGCCACCTCGAATTCCACCCCCTCAGGGGTGAGAACGGGAACAGGAGGTTTCCTAGAGGGGGACCAGGACGGGGAGCAGCGTTTAAGGAGGGAGGCATGAAAGACGTCGTGTATGCGGAAGGATGGGGGCAGCTCCAGACGGAAGGATACAGGGTTGAGGACTTCAATGACCTTATAAGGCCCAATAAATCGGGGAGCAAACTTCCTGGACGAGACCTTAAGGCGCAAGTTCCTGGACGACAACCAGACCAAATCCCCGACGACAAACCGGGGGTTAGCAGAACGTCTACTATCTGCCTGAATCTTTTGTGCGCTCTGGGACGCCTCTAGGTTCTTCTGAACCTGGGCCCAGACAGTGCACAGTTCCCGATGAACATCCTCTACCTCAGGATTATTGGAACAACCAGGGGAGACGGAGGAGAACCTTGGGTTAAACCCGAAATTACAGAAAAACGGGGAGACCCCTGACGAGTTACTGACCCGGTTATTCAGGGAAAATTCAGCAAGGGGAAGGAATGAGACCCAATCGAATTGACAGTCAGAGATGAAACACCTTAAATATTGTTCCAGGGATTGGTTGGTCCTTTCCGTTTGGCCGTTAGTTTCGGGATGGAAGGCGGAGGAGAAGGACAGATCAATCTCCAACTTTTTACAAAAGGCTCTCCAAAATAAGGAAACAAATTGTACCCCTCTGTCCGAAACGATATTGACTGGGGCCCCATGGAGACGCAGGATGTGTTTCACAAACAAAGAAGCTAACGTCTTGGCGTTAGGTAGCTTCTTAAGGGGCACAAAGTGGCACATCTTGCTGAAGCGGTCGACTACCACCCACACCACCGACTTGCCCTGAGATGGAGGCAAATCGGTGATAAAATCCATGGAGATATGGGTCCAAGGTCTCTGGGGAATGGGCAAGGGACGTAGTAGGCCCGCAGGTCGGGACCTAGGGGTTTTGGACCTAGCGCAAACCTCACAAGCGGCGACGTAAGCCCTAACATCTTTAGGCAACCCAGGCCACCAATAGTTTCTGGTAATGAGGTGTTTGGTGCCCAAGATGCCAGGATGACCAGATAGAGCGGAGTCATGGTTTTCCCTGAGTACCCTCAGCCGGTATTGCAGGGGAACAAACAGTTTGTCCCCAGGGGCGTTCCCGGGAGCTGCACCCTGATCAGCCGCGATATCAGAAGCTAAATCAGAATCCGTGGCAGAGACGATTATACCAGGGGGTAAAATACAAGCGGGATCCTTCTCGGAAGGAGGATTGGCCATGAAACTACGTGACAGAGCATCAGCCTTAATATTCTTGGACCCAGCCCTATAGGTAACCAAGAAATTAAATCTGGTAAAGAATAGTGCCCACCGAGCTTGTCTAGGATTAAGCCTCCGGGCCGATTCTAGGAAAACCAGATTCTTGTGATCCGTAAGGACCGTTACCTGGTGTCTGGCCCCCTCCAGGAAGTGCCGCCACTCCTCAAAAGCCCATTTAATGGCTAGAAGTTCGCGGTTGCCAATATCATAGTTACTCTCCGTGGGCGAAAACTTCCTAGAGAAGTAAGCACAGGGGCGGAGATGGGTGAGGGAGCTGGTACCCTGGGACAAGACGGCCCCCACTCCCACCTCGGAAGCGTCAACCTCCACAATAAATGGCTCCTCTTGGTTGGGCTGAATCAGCACGGGGGCCGAGATAAAGCACTTCTTGAGAGTCTCAAAGGCCTGGACGGCCTCAGGGGGCCAATGGAGGACATCAGCACCCTTGAGGGTAAGGTCCGTAAGAGGCTTAGCGACGACCGAGAAGTTGGCAATAAATCTCCTGTAATAGTTGGCGAACCCTAAAAAACACTGTAACGCCTTAAGGGAGGCAGGTTGGACCCATTCCGCCACAGCTTGAACCTTGGCAGGGTCCATGCGGAATTCATGAGGAGTGAGGATTTGCCCTAAAAATGGTATCTCCTGTACCCCAAAGACACATTTTTCAGTCTTAGCAAACAGATTATTCTCCCGAAGGACCTGGAGCACCTTCCTGACATGCTCCACGTGAGAGGACCAGTCCTTGGAAAACACCAGTATGTCATCAAGGTACACAACAAGAAAATTACCCAGGTACTCTCTCAGGATTTCATTAATAAAATTCTGGAAGACAGCAGGGGCGTTACACAACCCAAAGGGCATGACCAGGTATTCGAAATGACCCTCGGGTGTGTTGAACGCAGTTTTCCACTCATCCCCCTCTTTGATGCGGATAAGGTTATATGCCCCCCGTAGATCGAACTTAGAAAACCATTGGGCTCCCTGAACCTGATTAAAAAGATCCGGAATCAAAGGAAGTGGGTACTGGTTCCTTACAGTGACCTTATTCAGGTTACGATAATCAATGCACGGCCTAAGACCACCATCCTTCTTCCCCACGAAGAAGAAGCCAGCACCTACAGGAGAAGTCGAGGGGCGAATGAAACCCTTGGCCAGGCATTCCTGGATATACACCCTCATGGCTTCACGTTCAGGACATGAAAGATTAAATATCCTACCCTTAGGAAGCTTGGCACCAGGCACCAAATCGATAGCGCAATCGTAATCTCTATGGGGGGGCAACACCTCGGAGGCCTCCTTAGAAAACACATCGGCGAAGTCCTGAACAAACTCAGGAAGCGTGTTTACCTCCTCCCGGGGAGAAATAGAGTTAACAGAGAGACATGACGTAAGACATTCATTACCCCATTTGGTGAGATCCCCAGTATTCCAATCAAACGTGGGATTATGCAACTGCAACCAGGGAAGACCTAATACCAGATCAGACGATAATCCCTGCATCACCAGTACAGAGCACTGCTCCAAATGCATGGAGCCAACAAGGAGTTCAAAAACAGGAGTATGCTGAGTAAAATAACCATTAGCAAGGGGAGTCGAGTCGATACCTACTACAGGGATAGGATAAGGTAAATCAATACAAGGCATCTTTAGAGACATAGCAAATTCCACAGACATGATATTAGCAGATGAACCAGAATCCACGAAAGCACTGCCCGTGGCAGACCGGCCAGCAAACGAGACCTGAAAGGGAAGCAAAATTTTATTGCGTTTCACATTAACGGGAAATACCTGTGCGCCCAAGTGACCTCCCCGATGATCACTTAGGCGCGGAAGGTTTTCCGGCTTCTTATTCTTGCGCCTGGGACAGGTGTTCAGTAGATGCTTGTCGTCCCCACAGTAGAAGCAGAGACCGTTCATTCTGCGAAACTCCCTACGTTGTCGAGGGGACATGGAGGCCCCGAGTTGCATGGGTACCTCCGAGTCCTCCGTGGAGGGGCGAGGAGGCGGGACCTCGGGGGGGATCGCAGAAAAGTCAGAGGGGAGCACACTGAAGCGTTCTAGCTGACGTTCCCTGAGACGTCGGTCAAGTCGTACTGCTAGGGCCATAACCTGGTCAAGGGAGTCAGACGAGGGGTAGCTAACCAGCAGATCCTTCAGGGCGTCAGATAATCCTAACCTAAACTGGCACCTTAGGGCCGGATCGTTCCACTGAGAAGCTACGCACCACTTCCTAAAATCAGAACAGTATTCCTCAACCGGTCTCCTACCCTGACGTAAGGTCACCAGCTGACTCTCGGCTAAAGCAGTCCTGTCAGTCTCGTCGTAAATGAGTCCGAGGGCAGAGAAAAAACGATCAACAGAGGAAAGTTCAGGGGCGTCAGGAGCCAAGGAGAAGGCCCACTCTTGGGGCCCTTCCTGGAGTCGGGATATGATGATACCCACCCGCTGGTTCTCGGAACCTGAGGAGTGGGGCTTAAGGCGGAAATATAGTCTGCAACTCTCCCGGAAGGAGAGAAACGTCTTACGGTCCCCTGAAAACCGGTCAGGTAACTTGAGGTCGGGTTCTAGAGGTGAGGTGGTGCGCCCAACCCCTTGGGCCAGGGCCTGGACCTGTAGGGAGAGGCCCTGCATCTGCTGGGTCAGGGTCTCAAGGGGGTCCATGATAGCGACCGCGTAGGAGAAATGGTAGACTAGGTAAGGGCTTGTTATTCTGTGATGGCAGGAAGGAGGTGAAGGGAAAGTGAGCCCTAATCTACCCACCGCCCTGTCCCTGCCTACTTGCAACGACCCGCCCTAGGCGACGAGGTACAACTGGGCGGCGGTCCCTACGCTGTCTAAGTGCACAGGAAAACAAACAGGGAACACGCAAGGGAAGGGGCAGTAGCCACGGAACGCCACGAGGAAACGGAGCGGCGAACGAACAGTCAGGACCAGGACGAAGTGAGTAACCCGAGCGGGCACGGAGACAGAAGCAAGCCAGGGGCAAAGCAAAGCAAGACAAGGGGAACTGCAGCAAGGCAGAAGCACGGCAGAAGCAGGCTGGAGCAAGCAGCAGTGGGGCCAGGAATCCAAAAGAATAACAAGCAATGAGGAAGAGAAAACTGCAGGTATAAATGGACAGGGGGCGGAGCTAACTCTGACTGACCAGGCCGCGATAGGCTCTCCCACTCCTGAGCCTGCCACCCTGATTGGTGGGAGCCGGTGTCAGTCTAAGAGGTCTGGCCTCAGGTGTCGACTGATTAACCCTGGGAGTCTCCACAGACGTAGTGCCTGGCAGATCCATTACAGACTATGTGGTTATGGTGTGGCAGTATTATTAAGTAACAGTATGGGGGTATTATTCAGTCTTTATTTGGTTATGGTGTGGAGGTTTTATTCAGTAACAATATGGGGGGCATTATTCAGTTACTATGTGGTTATGGTGTGGTGGTATTATTCAGTAACAGTATGGGGGTATTATTCAGTCACTATGTTGTTATGATGTGGAGGTATTATTCAGTAACAGTATGGGGGTGTTATTCAGTCTCTATGTGGTTATGGTGCAGAGGTATTATTCAGTAACAGTATGGGGGTACTATTCAGTCACTATGTGGTTATGCTGTGGCGGTATTATTCAGTAACAGTATGGGGGTATTTAGACACTATATGGTTATGGTGTGGAGTTATTATTCAGTAACAGTATGGGGGTATTATTTCAGCTGGTATAGTGGTATGATTTAATAACTGTATATGTATATAGATAATTTTTTTGTGTGAGGGGTGACATATGCTTTGGAGCTTACAACACGCTAGAAATCAGTGATGCAGTTCTCTGCACACCGCCTTCTCAATTGACTTACGGAACGGAGACAAACGGAAACCATTTGCAACGGATACAGTACCATTGAACTCAATGATAATGCAAACGGAAAGCTATGGTTTCCGTTCATGGGTTCCCCTGACGGAAAGGTCTGACAGAAGCGATCAACGGAACCCCGACACAGATGTGAACAGGCCCTAATTCAGCATTTGGGGCCCCACTTTTAACTTTTCCCAGTGCCACACTATGTCTAAAACCGGCCCTGACTACAGACCAGGTTCGGCCTGCAGCCTATAATTCGCAGTGACGCGATCCCAGCGCATGCCGGCATGATAACGTCACTGGATCACGCCGGCCTACGCAAGGATCCCGTCGGTGTTGATTCTATCTGCTCGTCTCGGGAACGGGGCCTAGGTGAGTACGAAGTTTTTTTGTTTTAT
This sequence comes from Rhinoderma darwinii, assembly GCF_050947455.1. Classification (NCBI taxonomy): domain Eukaryota; kingdom Metazoa; phylum Chordata; class Amphibia; order Anura; family Rhinodermatidae; genus Rhinoderma; species Rhinoderma darwinii. The sequence goes on along the minus strand of NC_134687.1, from coordinate 583,466,618 downwards.
TTGTTTGGGGGTCGCTATATGGTGATATCTTCAGGGGGACTCTATAGCACTATCTAGCAAGGGGAGGTGGGTGGTGCTATCTACAAGTAGAGTGTGACACTGTTTACAGGGGGGCTGTATAACACTGTCTACATGGGGCTATATGGCACAATCTACAGGGGGCTGTATAGCACAATCTAAAGGGGGCACTATATACAGGGGGCACTATCTATAAGGGGGGCTGTTTTTGGCAACGAGGGGAGGTGGGGCCCAGTCAAAAGTTTACTATGGGGCCTAGTCTATCCTTGTTACGCCCCTGCTACCACGCTATTCAATACCACAGAAACGCATATATGCGATAGTATTTTATTTTTTATGATGTCAGTCAATGGCAGATGTAGTCATCCGTTCGGAATACATTTGGGTACACCTACGATTTATTTGGAGGGCCAAAATAAACATCAACTCTTTCTTCCAAATAATGTGAATGTAACCTTAGAACTAATATACCAAATGTGATCCCAAGCCTAAATTAGTTAGCATATTGGCCTGGGATGAATAATGAGAACGTGAAAACTGTTGCCAGTACCTTCAAAATACATTTCATTCCACCCTGTCAGATAATTTAAGCATCATCCACCTGGTTTCTTCCCACTTTGTGAACCACATTGTATTATTTGTTACAATATACAGTTCTATGCTTTATGGCTGTATGTAGTGCTTTTTCATTAGGGTGGGTTTTGACACCGAATTTGCCACAGATTTTACCCTTTACGTTGCAAACTAGCTTCAAGTGAATAGGATAACGCTACAATACCAGGCGCAGCCGCCGTGCCGGGAGTTGAACCCCCACTGATCTAATATTGGGGGCCTATCCTAAGAATAGGCCATCAATTTTAAAATGCTGGATAATCCCTTCAACTACAAGTTGTCCGAAGTGTAGTCCAGTAGAGGGATCTTTGGTCTCTATGGTTGGCTTTTCTTTAACCTGTTTCCGCACCACGACGTAATAGCACGTCATGGTGCTGGGGGTGATGTTTTAGTGCGCTCACCTGCTGAGCCCGCTCCATATGCAGCGGTGTCAGCTCTGTATAACAGCTGACAACCAGGACTAACGGACAGAAACAGCGATAGCGCTGTTCCTGGCTGTTTAACATCTTAAGTGCTGCGATCAATCACGATCGCAGCATCTAAGATGTTAGAAAGTGGGGGCGCCCCACTCCGACAGCTCATCGGTTGTCATCGCAGCCCAGGGGCAAATGAAGGACTGCCTTTCTACATCTCCTGTTAAGCCCTGCCTCAGGTGTCTGTAAAAATGACAGTATACTGAAATGCATTAGTATTGCAGTGTATTGTACCAGCGATCTAACGATGTGTAAAAAATGTTTAATAAGTTTATTACGTTTTTAGTAGTGTAAAAAATTTTATATTAAATGTTAAAAAAAAAAACATTTCACATTTTTCCTCTAAAGTAATGTAAAATAAATAAACAAAATTAGTATTGCTGCAAAAGTCCAAACTATAAAAATATACCATTAGTTAACTCGCAGGGTGAACACAGTCAAAAATTAAAAATTAAAACGCCAGAATCGCAGTTTTTTGGTCGCTTCATATCCCACAAAAAATAAATAAAAAGTGATCAAAAAGTCTTATGTAACCCAAAATGATAGCAATAGAAACTACAGCCCCTCAAAAAAATAAGCCTTTATACTGCTCAATCGACGGAAATATAGCGACAAAACGCAAATTTTATTTTGAACAATTAGTTTCTCCCTTTAAAAGTAGTAAAACATAAAAATATATATATATATAAATTTGGTATCACCGTAATCGTATTGACCGGTAGAATAACATTAACATGCCATTTTTACCATACAGTGAAAGCCGTAAAAATTAAACCCCTCTAAAGATTGAAGAATCGCTGTTATTTTCTATTCCACCACACAAATAATTTTTTCCAGTTTCCTAATAGATTATATGGTACAATAAATGGTGCCGTGACAAACTACAACTCGTCCTGCAAAACACAAGCCCTCATACGGCATTATCGACGGACACATTTAAAAGTTATGGCTTTTGGAAGGTGGGGGAGGAAAAAATGAAAACGAAAATCCAAAAAATGTCTGTGACGGGAAAGGGTGTAAACAGAAGAGGTATGTTAATATGAGCTAGGGTTCTCCTATGTACAGCGTGGACAGCTCTTTTTATTAAAATATGAGCTCCTGAGATCAAACTGATGGAGTGGGGTCCCACTGCTGGTAACTCAAGTGATCAGCTCTTATTGTGGTCAAGAACCATGATGTAATCTGCAGACTAGATGAAGCCTACACCGCACCCATTGACCCTGGCATCCCTGGTCTATTTAATGGAGTGGGCCCTGATTGAGGGTCTCCTTCTATCACCTCAATATGGTCTAAAAGAGTGTAGACCAATTTGTTGTCTATAGCAGACAACCCTACTAATGGTATGATTCGTTGCCTCTGATATATTCCACCTGTAATGTCAGTGTATATACCCTCATTGCTTACTCAATATTCACAATCACCCCTGCTGAAAGGTTTTGGTAATGATATTAAGACCTGACGACTACGCCAGAATCCAAGTTCGCCCCAATGGCTCAGACACACAGCAGAGTAATATGCATTGGCCCATTAAGTGGAACACCAAATCCCTGCTGTTCTGTGTGTCGCTATATAATGAATTCTTATGGCATAGTATTAAGAAAGTTTTCTCTGTAAAACAGATTCCATTGGAGAATGGTACAATTTGTTTTTTGACATATCCATGTCTTTGTATATAAAGGGAAGTATGAAACTTATAGAATTTTATGGATGCCATATTACAGATCCTTACAACATGAAGATTGCACAGAGCCCTAATACCGCCTAAACCTGAAGGTCACAACAATACACTGCATCCTTCTTTGTTGCCAGTGCTTCCAGATAACAAGCCAAATATTTTAGGTCACGAATAGTAGTAAATACAGAACACATACAATAAATATGGAACCTTTTAGTGAACTACTATTGATAAGTGTTCTTAGACAAGCCAGATTCCTACATATCAAAACATAAAGCATAATGTTCCTGTCTTTACCACTATAATAACTGTACTATCGGCACCATATTAAAATGTAACAGCAGAAAATACTAGAACTTACTGAAATGCAAATGTGCTTCCGAAAAGTTTTTTAGCAGCTCTGAAATTTGCTTCTTTGGCTGGTGGACTGCTGAGAAGTAGGAACTGGTGAGGGGTGTGCATAAATTTCAGTTGCTGCAAAATATAAAATACATATCTAAATATTAGCATAGTCCTGTAGTGAAAAATACAAGTTCAATTACATGGCATAACTAAGACTAGGGAATAGAGTTACAAGGGCAATCTGGGTTCTAGCAAATAGTGTAATAGACAACACTTATAAAGTCACTGATGTGTCTTGTATTCTAAACCTGCATTATTTCTTTACTACAAGTTGAAACCATTGCACACAGGCAGCCATGAGCACTGTAGAACCTCATCTTCGCAGGTACTTATGTATACTCATACACAGCCTGTGTGATTCACCCACTCCCCCCTGCAGACTGCCATGTGTGTTCACCTCCCTTTCTACACTCTGATACAGATTGTGTGATCTGACCCCCCTAAATGTTTGGATGATATCCCTCCTATCCACACTCTAAACTACAATGTACAACCTCCTCTCCCTCCCTTCTACTATCTCTAACACTGAGAGAACAGACACAACCAGGAGCAGCATACTGCTGGATCTATGTCAGAAACAGCAGGACAACCAGCTAGGTGAAGGAGTTACACATAAAACGGTAGATCATTTTTAATGAACACTATTTAGAAAGTTGCTTATTATTGCATTTATGAAGCAAATGAACACACCCAAAATTACTTTAGTGCCAAAGTGTTGATAATCTGTAATTGATCTACAGTGTGAAATTGGTACTGTCATGCAATACAATATAAAAGACGAAAAAAGAACAAAACAATATGTGAAGGATGGTTTATTTGCTTATATTCTCTGTATTAAATTACATTATGAATTACCAAGCAGGATGCCAAATTAATAAGATATGTATTCTCCATGTATTCTTTACATGATGTGAAAGTGATTCAAATAATGTTTAAATGATTTAATTTTGTGCAGCGGCCATCTTGTCTGGAGTTCCCATCTTGGTTATTTTGTAGTGAATAAGAAAGTCATTGTTCCTTTAAGACAAGTATATTTATGTTGATTTTGTATGTTATTAAAGTTAGTTATCTTTGACCTTTGTTCCCATACGAGGCTTGGAGAGAAGGGACAGGGAGTGAGATGGCAGGGCGGCAAATATGCATGTGGGAATGCCTCCCCCATCTTACAGGAATATTCTTGCCAAGAGAGATAAGGCACCTGCAAACCTGATGTGTGAAGAATTATAATGATGTATCTGGAATGTATCGTATGTCTGTAATTGGCTGAATAAGAGTTATTGTCACATTGCCTCTGATTGGTTAACCTCAATCCTACACCCCTTCTGAATGATGTTATTATAATTGAGTTTGGCAATAAACCCCCGGAGGAGTGTTTTGAGCATATCAGCAGCGTCTGTGTGTTATTTCTCCTCTCTCGATATATATTGGTATGAAATCTCTTGATTAGGAGTGCTGGCGTGAGTGTCTGTTGGAACACTCGTCTAAATTTCAGTCTAATATATTTTGAGCCATTGACTTTCACAACAAATACAATAAGTATAATTTAAAACAAAAAACACAACATATAATAAACTCATATGATTTAAATTGGCTATATAGGCAAACAAACTTACCCTGTTAACTGGCAGTTTCACTATATGAGACCTATTACTTGAAATAACCCTGCAAAAAATAAGCAAAGAATAAACAGATGTTCTCTTTTATTTAGTTCCTAAATCTCAGTATGTGTTAGAGATTTGCATGGTAATCGTGCAGAGAATGGCACTTTCTGGAAATATCCTTTTACAGCCACTTCTCTTATTGCTTTTACTGTCTATATGTTAATGTGTGAGGTAACAAAGTGGAAAGGAAAGGTCTCAGTTACAGTAACAAAACACTAACTCTAAGGATAAAAATTGTGATGAGAGTAATAAGCCACTGCAGAAAGCCACTGTATGATTTAATATATTGGCTATACTATCTACAACTGAATTTCTATAACATTATATTATACCATGCAATCACAATCATCTGAAACATTGGAAAGAACTTTTAAATTGTATTGCACTGATGAGAACTAATAAGGTGTTTACAAGCTGGATATAAAGTGCCACCTATCTGTCTCTATCTGTACTATGAGTCAGTCGATCTAGATGCATAGTTGGCCTACAGCATTGACAACATTTTTCACAGGGCCCCTACCTACCATGTGCCACTTATAATACTGGTGCCTTCATGTGGCAGAGGGGCATTTTGGCATCCTCAGGCCCCAAAGCCCAGGTGCAACTGCTATCTTTGCACCCCCTGGAGATATGCTTCTGGCCACAGGTTGGGAGCTACTGGTCTCCAAATACATATGGAGAGATTGTTGACTTCTATATACACTGTTCATTAACCCCTTAATGACCAGCCTATTTTAAACCTTAATGACCAAGCAATTTTTTTAAGTTTTTCCATCGTCGCATTCCAAGAGCTATAACGTTTTTATTTTTGCGTCGACATAGCTGTATAAGGTCTTGTTTTTTGCGGGACAAGTTGTGTTTTTTAATAGCACCATTTTGGGGGACATATTATTTATTGATTAACTTTTATTAACTTTTTTTTGGGCGGGAATAGAGAAAAACCTGAAATTTTTCCACTCTTTTTCGCGTCTTAAATCAACGCCGTTTACCGTGTGATATAAATAACACAATAACTTTATTCAGCGGGTTGTTACGATTGCAACGATACCAAATTTGTATAGTTTTTGTATGTTTTACCACTTTTACACAAATTTGTTTTTGTGTCTCCGTATTTGAAGAGCCGTAACGTTTTTATTTTTTCGCCGATGCGGTTGTATGAGGGCTTTTTTTTTGCGGGAAGACTTGTAGTTTTTATTGGTACCATTTTGGAGTAGATGAGACTTTTTGATCACTTTTTATCACATTTTTTTTAAGTCAGGATTCACAGAAAACAGCAATTTTTCCATAGTTTTTTATTACATTTTTTACAGCGTTCACCGTGCGGGTTAAATAATGTAATAGATTTATAGTCGCGGCGATACCAAATATGTGTAACTTTTTTATTTTATTTTGTTTTTTTAATAGTAAAGCATTTTGTAAGGGGAAAAGGTGGGTTTTTCATTTTTTTTCACATTTTTTTTTCATTAACTTTATTCAACTTTTTTTTTACTTTTTTACTAGTCCCACTGGGGGACTTTAATATGCGATTCTCCGATCGCTATTATAATATACTGCAATACTTTTGTATTGCAGTGTATTACTGCCTGTAAGTTTAAAACGGACAGGCATCTGCTAGGTTATGCCTCCGGCATGATCTAGCAGGCATTCGCTAAAGGCAGACCTGGGGGCCTTTATTAGACCCCCGGCTGCCATTGGAGACACAGACACTCGGCGATCGTATCGCCGGGTGTCGGTGGGGGAGAGAGGGAGCTCCCTCCCTCTCTCCAAAACCACTGAGATGCGGTGCTCGCTATTGTGCACCGCATCTGAAGGGTTAAACGGGTGAGATCGATACTTATATCGATCTCACACGGCAGAGCAGGGACGCTCCCAGCCCTCAGCTGCATCTGGCAGCTGAGAGCAGGGAGAATTTACGGCTCCCTGCTCTGTTTACTTTATCCTGATGCAGCGCCGTCATGTTAGTAGAGCAACCTGAGCGACTGCTGAGAGAGCACGTTAGCAAAGAACATACTGTCAGAGAGTAATGGGAAAGCGTCACTCTCTGGCAGCCTGTTCAGCTGCCCATACATCTTGCTCCTGCACGTCCCTTCCTTGTGGCGCTCTATAAAAATACTGCCCCCTGCATATTTTTGTGTCGTGTTTTTTCCTGCGAGTATCGCAGAAAATTTGTGGGATTTGCGCAGAACCCTGTTTGTGGTACTACGGAAATCGCAACAAAACGAAACAGTTTTCGGCCAAATAGCGGCAAAAACTAGGGGTGCAGGACTATTTGTGACATCATGGTCACATGACTAAGGTCCTGCACCCAAGCACTGCAGAGGAGGGGATGAAGTTAGTGATTTGCTCTGCGGTCTGAGTTCGTTTTGGGTCTGGGGTCTGAATAATTTAAAGGGGAAGGCTACTATATAATTAAACTTCCTAACATGTAATAAAGTATTATGATGTGTCATATAAAAGTATTAATGCACCTATTCCCCTAGCTCTTAACTGAAAGGCCTGCTGCTACATATAAATAAAGAACAGTGGCAGTCTCCATGTCCAGAGGATGAAAAATAATGGTGGTCTTGTGATTTACCATTGTGACCACTTCCTTGGCTTTCCCTTGCTGCATTCCATTCTGCACAGGCGCTGAACGTGTCCAGCGCATGCGCAGATACAGGCAGCAGAAGTGAGGAGCCAAAGACATGTAGGCACTAAAGTCTGAGGAGACAAGTGCTGCCCGGGAGAATTCATTATGACAGTCTGGGTCAGATGAAAACGGAAAGAGAATGACGCCAATCAGAGAAATCGCCACCTGTGAGTCACTATATGTAATCTATCTCCCTTTTTTGCAGCTAAAATGAATCGTCTGAGCAGGGTATGTTCATGTTTGTTTGTTATTTTGACATCAAAAGATTGTTGGAAACAGATGTCAAACCTGCAATGGGATTGTGCAGAAATGTATAAACTGCTGTCTGTTATGGAGATGGACAGTAGAACATGACAAACAATGTTTCAAGTCTGGCACAATCAACAATCATCACAAATGCGACAAATAACAGATGACAGATTTTTTTCCAATGATTTCAGTGCTTCACTAATTCTAGGGGGGATAACCTGCAATATATGGCGCACAATACTGAACGATACAGTGTGCAATGGTGTCCTATATTGCTTACTGTATTGCGGTCCAATGTTTATGAGATGATGTGCGACTGGAATAATGTTTTGGTTGTGACATTAGGGGGCTTTTATGTTGGAAAAAAACTGTAAAATAAAATTTAAAAGGAGTTTCATAGTTTCAAATAAAGCTTAATGGGGTTATCCGGTTCTTTAAAATGTATGCCTCCTTAATCCTTAAGATAGGCCATCAATATTAGATCAGTGGAGGTCTGACACTCAGCACCTCTGCCGATCAGCAGTTTGAAGGGCACGTGGCGCTTGTCCTGTACATTGTTTACACAGCTCTGGACTGTACAGCTCTGTACTTTTAGTAGAGGTTGTGCAAGTTAATAGGACTAAGCTGTAATACTATGCACATCTCACACCTAAAAGTGAAGCTGTGAAGTATGTAGCTGTGTAAACATTGAAGGCGAGCGCCACAGCCTCTTCAAACAGCTGATCAGCGGGGCTGCCAAGAGTCGAACCTCCTTCAATCGAATCAATTTCAAAGACCAGGATAACCCTTTTAACCATTGTGTAATAAAAGTTTCTGTACTAATTCTTCAGAGTTTTCAAGATCTCTGAGTGTAGTCGGTGAATGAAAAACTTCATTGTTGAAAAATCTGTCCCGATCTTGAGATTACATGGCTAGTTTCAAGAGAAAGCTCTGGAAACTGTGCTACAACTGTAATAAGCTGGGCACCTGTGTGCCCATCACATGACCAGGACATATTTATAGCCTATGAAAATAACCAATGAAGCTTCTTATTCAGTGATGACACAAAGTATATTCGAAAAGTGCCAATCTTTTCATTATACAATGAATACGTTTTATTTGCTGAAAATGGAAAATTCCTTTAAATTTGATGTTTATTTATTTACTAGCTGTTTTTAACATGAGAGCCCAGTTGCTTCTTTTAAAAAATACCTATCATCCTAAGGTTTTTATTTCAAAAATCACTTCTGTGTATTAACAGAATTTTCTGTCGGTCTGACACCATATGGTAACGTCTGATGATAAATTCCTTCTAATACATTCTGGTTTAGCTCCTCTGTTATCTGACATTCAGGCTGTGACATGTCAGCCCCTTTCCGCTGAGGATATAGTTCCTATTTCCCAATATCACAGCAGCAAATTTGATTTGGAAGATAATGTATTTCTCAGGAAACTACGTAGACTGGTTTATAAATAGCATCACAAACCATTGCAGCAAAGGATGGGCTAATGGATCTTGCTTATCCATCTGCTTCTTAATTTCCAAATACGGTGCCTAGAACAAATAGACACAATATTACTGACTATATTCATGTGAATGTAATATATTATAATAGTATATCATTGCAGTAACAAGAAACGTAAAGAGCTGACATGGAATCTTTTGCATCAGTCACTGGGACTGTAATCCAAAATGATATGCTGGGGTCAAATAAGGACAAGCCTTCCCCACATCCAAAGCATAAGATTTCTCAAACCCATCACTCATTTCTCCTGTACAGCAGCCCCTGCTTTTCATCAATAAATATGACAGATACTATGTCCTTCATAGCAAAGTTTCTTAAAGCCTTAGTTCTCAACCTGTGGTGCATGTACACCAGGGGTTACATGCCATGTCTCTGCGGGGTACTTGCACAGTCCTCATGCTGTGCTTTTAATATATGATAATAATGTTAGGGTCACTTTGATTAAATGTATTTTAGTAGGGGGTATTTGGCTTAGGAACATTGAAAAACACTGTCTTGGAGCCAGGGCCAGCCTTAGGTGTGTGCGACCTGTGCCAATGCATAGGGCGCATCACTCCAGAAGGTGGAAGGGGGCGCTGCGCTGCCCCCTTTCCCCTGCTTGTTTCAGAAGTGCCCAGGCCCAGCAGCTACCTTTCCGCCCGGGCGCTTCTTCTCTCAGTGGCGTCGCTACCGCTGTAGCAGCCATAGCGGCTGCTAGTGGCGACACCGGGCATGAGGGCGCTCGTGCCGCCCATCGGAACAGGCCCCCCATGGCCGAAGGCTCCGCTAGCAGCCGCTGCGGCTGCTACAGTGGTAGCGACGCCACAATAGCAGAGCAGGGAGTTATCTAATAATAATAATAATAATAATCTTTATTTATATAGCGCCAACATATTACGCAGCACTTTACAATTTAGAGGGAACATGAAACAAACAATATCAGACATTACATAGTGACAAAGTTCATTTACAATTCAAACCTGGGGAGTGAGGACCCTGCTCGCAAGAGCTTACAATCTATGAGGACATAAGGGAGACACAAAGTGTAACAGTGTTTGTTCTGCACAATAGTCCGGCCATTTTTATACACATGCGGTGGTAACATAAAGCTGCATGAGCCGGTCACCAGCCACTATCCGTGTATGACGGACATGAAGAGAAGGAGTGTGAGGGAATCTTATTCTGATGACTAATCTAAATGGAGGGCCATGGAAAGGAGTCAGATTAGGGAATGTTATAGGCCTGTCTAAATAGATGTGTTTTCAGGGCACGTTTAAAACTGTGGATATTGGGAATTAATCTGATTGTCTGGGGTAGCACATTCCAGAGGACGGGTGCAGCACGAGAGAAATCCTGGAGACGGTAGTGGGAGGTTCGGATTATGGAGGATTTTAATCTAAGGTCGTTGGCAGAACGTAGAGCCCGAGTAGGGTGGTAGACAGAGATGAGGGAGGAGATGTAAGGAGGTGCAGCACTGTGGAGAGCTTTGTGGGTGAGAGTAATAAGTTTGAATTTTATTCGGAAGGGGATGGGCAACCAGTGCAGTGACTGGCACAGATTAGAGGCGTTGGTGTAGCGGTTGGTCATAAAGATGAGCCTGGCTGCTGCATTGAGGATAGATTGGAGAGGGGAGAGTTTAGTGAGGGGAAGACCGACTAGTAATGAGTTACAGTAGTCAAGACGAGAGTGAATCAGAGCAACAATGAGAGTTTTGGCAGTTTCCTCCGTAAGAAAAGAGCGGATTCTGGAGATGTTTTTGAGGTGAAAATGACAGGAGCGTGAAAGTGATTGTATGTGAGGAGTAAAGGAAAGATCTGAGTCAAAAATAACCCCGAGACAGCGGGCGTGCTGCTTAGAAGTTATGATAGTGCCACACACAGAGATGGAGACATCAGGTTTAGGGAGGTTAGTAGATGGTGGGAACACAAGGAGCTCAGTTTTAGAAAGATTCAGTTTCAGATAGAGAGAGGACATGATGTTAGAGACAGCGGACAGACAATCACTGGTGTTCTGTATTAGAGCAGGGGTGATGTCACGGGAAGAGGTATATAATTGGGTGTCATCAGCGTAGAGATGGTACTGGAAGCCAAATCTGCTGATGGTTTGTCCAATAGGAGCTGTGTAGAGAGAAAAGAGGAGTGGACCTAGGACTGATCCCTGAGGAACCCCGATATCAAGGGGAAGAGGAGAAGAGGTGGAACCAGCAAATGACACACTGAATGAGCGGTCAGAGAGATAGGAGGAAAACCAAGAGAGAGCCGCGTCCTTGAGGCCAATAGAGTGGAGCATGTTAAGTAGGAGTTTGTGGTCTACAGTGTCAAAGGCTGCAGAGAGATCCAAAAGAATCAGGAGAGAGGATTTACCGTCCGATTTAGCCGCCAAGAGATCATTTGAGACTTTAGTAAGGGCAGTTTCTGTGGAGTGTAGAGTGCGGAAACCAGATTGTAAGGGGTCAAGAATGGAGTTAGCAGAGAGATAGCGGATAAGGCGAGAGTAGACCAAGCGTTCCAGGAGTTTGGAGATGAAGGGCAGATTAGAGACTGGTCGGTAGTTGGCAGCGCTGGATGGGTCAAGTGTTGGTTTTTTCAATAATGGGTTTATAATGGCATGTTTAAAAGCGGAGGGAAAGATACCAGAGGAAAGAGAGAGGTTAAATATTTTAGTCAGGTGACTAGTGACAGCTGGGGAGAGGGACTGGAGGAGGTGTGAGGGGACAGGATCACTAGGGCAGGTAGTAGGACGAGAAGAAGAGAGGAGCCTCGAGACTTCTTCTTCAGTTCTTCTTCCCTGCTCTGCTATCTACTAGCGCCACTGTAGCTCCCTGAAGGAGCAGGATCCCCGTGTGGCTGAGGATTCCGCTCCTAGACAGAGCGCTTCATGTCTCTGTCCATATATGGGCAGTGACATCAGGGGCAACTCCTGAAGTGGAGTCCCCGTCCACCCTGTGACCGGGGATTCCACTCCAGGTGAAGCCCTTTATGTTATTGTCCATAAATGGACACAGACAACAGGGGCTTCTCCTGGAGTGGAATCAAGGGGATTCTGCTCCAGGAATTTCCCCTGATGTCACTGTCCATATATGGACAGAGACATCAAGAGGAGTGCTCCAGGAGCGGAATCCCCGGCCACAGGGGGTTTCCGCTCCTTCAGGGAGCTACAGTGGCGCTACCTACAGGAAGGGAGGGGTTCTATCTACAAGGGGGCTGTGGGCTGTGTGGCACTACCTACAAGTGGGCTGTGTGGCACTACTTACAGGGTGCTGTGTGGCACTACCTACAAGGGGGTTGTGTGGCACTACCTACAGGGGGCTGTGTGGCACTACCTACAAAGGGCTGCGTGGCACTACCTACAAGGGGGCTGTGTGGCGCTACCTACAAGGGAGCTGTGTGGCAGTACCTACAAGGGAACTGTGTGGCATTACCTACAGGGGGCTGTGTGGCAGTACCTACAGGGGGCTGTGTGGCACTACCTACAAGGAGCTGTGTGCCACTATCTATAGGGGGCTGTGTGGCACTACCTACAAGGGGGCTGTGTGGCACTATCTACAGGGGGCTGTGTGGCAGTACCTACAGGGGGCTGTGTGGCACTACCTACAGGGGGCTGTGTGGCGCTACCTACAAGGAGCTGTGTGGCCCTATCTACAGGGTGCTGTGTGGCACTACCTACAAGGGGGCTGTGTGGCACTATCTACAGGCAAAATCTGTGAGTGGCGGGCTGATGGTCACTTTACTGTGAGTGCTAGGCTGATGGTCATTTTACTGTGAATGGGGGGCTGATGGTCATTTTACTGTGAGTGCGGGGGTGGGCTGATAGTCTTCAAGTGGTTTCCACCTCTGACCTCCAATTGAAATGAATAGGAGGCAGAAAATACCTGCTGTGCTCGTTTGGTGCTTTTTTGCCTACGTCTTTTGCATTAGCAACGGCTTTAAAAAAAACGCCAAAGAAAAAGGTCAAACAACGCAGTCAGTTCAAAATCTGCTTCAAAATTCCTGAAGGAATTTTGAGGCAGATTTTTTTTGCCATACAAAAAACGCTGTGTGAAGATACCCTACGAGTGTAGTGCTTGTCTTTAGTCGTTTTCTGTCTTTCTCGAAACAATTTTTGGTAGGGGTGCCCTGAGGAAATGTTATTTTTCCAGTGGTGTCTCGAGTCCGAAAAGGTTGGAAAACTCTGTACTATGCTACAGGGTCATGCCGGCATACGCAAGGATCAGATCGTGGAGCAGCTCAGTTCGTCGTGGGAACGGGGCCTAGGTGAGCACAATTTTTTTTTTGGGGGGGGGCACTGTCTACAAGGGGTAGGTGGGGGCTGTATGACACGATCTACAAGGAGGAGATGGGGGATTATGCCACTGTGTGTGGCAGCCAGGGGAGGGTGGCATTATACTGTGTGGGGGCCACTAAGCGGACATTATACTGTGTAGGGGTACTACAGGGGGCAATATACTGTGTGTGGCACTTAGGGGGCATAATACTGTGTGGGCACAATTATAGGACAAAATACTGTGTCCTTGAAGGGGTTATAATATATTATATTATTAAATATTATTATTATACTGTATGGGGGCACTAAAGGGGCATTATACTGTGTGCAGGCACTATATAATGATACTGTGGGGGGCACTATACATTTTTTATGGGGCATTTTTTTTATGATGGGGTGGGGCGCCGAAAGATAATTTTGAACAGTGGCGCCATCTATCCTAAGGCCAGCCCTGCTTAGAGCCTTTGTAGTTGTTCATATAAGCAGTGGCTATAACAAGTAGTAATCAGCCCCATAGCAGAACTGGGAATAGGGCCCCAATTTCTCATGACCACCATTAGCAGGCTAGGATTCTTATAGATATCACTCTTTACCAACCTTCCTTGGCATCTTGGCATTCCTTTATCCATTGCCTCCCTTTTTCCATTGGCAGTGATACCGTGTTCACTAAGTACCCCTCACCTCTGAGGTAGCCTAAACAGTGGCATCAGGCAATAGACCCCTCTACTCTGGTAGTTACTCCCATGGTCCACATGTATACTAAAGAGGCTACTTAATTCAGCTTTTGCCATGTTAGTGTGAAGGTTGCCCCCTCAGTTGCTGGACCCTATAGGAATTGCTTTGCGTGCTACCATGGTAGTTATGACATTAATTATAAGTAGTCTAAAAAAAAGAGCTAATGAGCTTCTCCGCCTAAATAATAGAACTCACATGTGGCATGAATGTTCCTGTTCTCTTAGTCCGCACAGTACAGTAGTTCATTTGATAGAGCTGCTCTTCCTAATGTAAGATGGGACAGGAAGTTACAACCATAGTCAGACATTTTGAAGGCTATGGAGAACTGTTTAGGTCACCTGGTCACTCAAAATGTACACTAGCATACACAAACACTTTCTTGCTCCCTTTTATCATTCTTCACATTCTCACATTCTCTTCTCTATAATCATGTCCCTGTAGTTTCTGTTCTCACTTGATACAGCACAAGGTGGCATTCCTTCCCTTAGAATAACAATGTGACATAGGTATCATGGGAGCTAGGAATGCAATTCCCCCATGGTTTTTCTTCACTTCAATCGAAGAAGCCAACAAGCAGAATACAGCTATGCTAGTATATTTTAATACTGAGCCTTTTGCAAGATTTGTACCAGAAATTTTGAACAAATAAATAGAAAATGCTTAAAAGAGGCTACCAAAAATACTGCACCTGTATTCTGCTGACAGTACCTGCATGACAGTGGCAAGAAATCTAATTGTCCTGTAGTTTATACAGGAAGAAATTCGGACAGACATTAGAAGGTAAAGGGACGGGTGTTCAGATACACCACAGCCCCACTATTAGCGATGTGCAGCAGTCCTATCATTGGGCTTTAAATATAAGTTGTTCAAAAATCCCTTGAAATATTGAGTATGTTTCAGGAGCACTGGTGTCGCAGTAGTTACAATCAAAATAGCCCCTTATGTCTAGGAGGATCACAGGATCCTAAGGAAACTAGTAGTGAAATGGGCCAAACCTTGATGAAGTCCATTGGGTCCAACAGTAGACCCCTGACTAGTTGAGTTCTACCGTCTGCCAATGCTTCTCAGCTCATCACACTACATGGTCTGCTGGGTTTCTCGAACTTGACATCACTAGTTTTTTTTGGTCAGAGGATTCCCATCCTTTTTTAGGGCCTGTTCACATTACAATCCTCTGGATGTATACCTACAATTTAGGGCTGTAACGTGATGTGAACACAGCCTAATAATGAACTCTGAATGTTGTTGTTTACCCATAAGAGCATATAGAGGTAATAGAGGTGTGTATGCCTCTTAAATTGTGTGATGGTAATAGAAGTGCGTCCATCGATTGGTACTCATCACTATTTCCTCTAAGCTGTTCATTCTGAAAACTATAGTTTTAAAAATTCCACATCCTGCAGATGGGTAGAGTGGTTTTTGGGCTCAATGATCTCATTGGAAGGTTGTTTAAACTTTTTCCTTTCCAAAGTGTGCAGCTTAGAGGGCACACCGGTACCCATCGTTTTTTAGTCAGTGCAGTTTTCTTATACACAGTGGCTCTCACCCTGGCGGTCCATGTGCTTCTTTATATTACATGGATTGCATGGAAAATAATCAGCTATTGGCAGATAGTACTAACAATGGTAGCGCCCATGAACAGCGGGGAAAGCATCCAATTGGCCTTTTAAACTAGACTGTACTCATAATGGGGACTACATTTATGGAACTCATTACATAACATAAATCAACTGTTTTGTACAATCTGATTGTAGTAAATTAGATTGTACATAGTCACTGCTTAAAGATCTCCAAAATAGTCTCTCTTTTGATATTGAAGATTTCCATGAAGTATTCATGCTGTCTCCAGGCAACAATTATATAGGCTATATTTAACAGATGTATCTCATCAGTTTTATTATATAATCAGATTTAATAAACCTCATTATGATAGAAAAATAAATGTGCTCACTTGCGTCATCTCTCTGATGGAAGTAATACTGTCTAATGCTTTCATTACTCTGTCGTAATTCTTTTTCTGTTGGAAAAATAAAGACACGTCAACAAATCTACAATTATCTACATAAAATGTAGCATTCAGGGGCAAACGCAGGATTTTTAATGGAGGGTTTCCAAGTGCCCTCAACACAGACGGAAAAATTCCAACAATTATTTTGACTTTCTATATAAGTTTCTATATACCAACATTTTATATAAAGTACACCACACCGTTTTACATCAGGCGGGCTACAGGTCAGTGATAGTCTTCCTGTCATACTCGTGGTGGTTTAGAAGTTAACACCTATTATCTCTGGTGGTCTACATTGATGAAAGGCCAATATTGATTTCTACCTGGAGGTCTAGGTTGGTTGTGGATTAATATTTAATATACCTGGAGATTTCGGGTGGTTTATATTTCCTTTAGATCAATATAATATTATAATTAGGGCAAATTCAGACATGGTAGGATCCGCAGAAAAATGCAAATGTGTTACATGCGGCTTTTGCTGTGGTTTTGCCACAGATTTCACCTTTTGCATGACTGATTGTGAAATCAGCAGTAAAAATGTGTAGTAAATCCATGACATAATAGGCATGGAAATATCTGGTATGTGTGAATGGGGTTTTCTAAAACCGCCTTCACTTACATTGAACTGAAAATTTGTTGCAATTTTCAGGGTAGATCCAGGCCTTAGGCTATGTTCACACAGAAGAAATTCTGCCTCGCATTCATTTTCATTGAAGGCTGACGCTTCTTTTTCCTGCTTGCTGACCTTTTCAGCTAGCAGACAAAAGAAGTGCCCTGCCCGATCTTCGGGCGGATTCTGCCCATACCTCCCATTGAGCTGAATGAGAGTAGGAATATTCCTGCTGACGGCAGGAATAATCCTGCTTCGGATTTTGCGGCGGCAGTTTTTGCATTGCAAAGGCTGAAATACGCAGTGAAATTCCGCTTCTTCTCCGCAACAGACAGTGCATGCAACGCAACGCCTGAACTAACTTGCCTAAAAATGTATTGAATCAAATGTAAAAAACGGCCGCTGGAGAATTCCACTGCGGACAGTCTGCAGCGGAATTCCACAGCAATTCCACCACATCTGAACCTGCCCTAACAGTACATGGTTGTTGTGGTGGTCTAGGGTGGGTAAGAGTACCTAGAATTTTATTTTGTTTAATCTAAAAAGGTCCAGGGTTCTGAACAGGCGCAGATTTGTACTACAATTTACACCATTTTCTGTCTTTAGAAATCATAAATTTGTCAAACACTTGTTGAAACTGCCCCCTCCCGGTTAACCCCAGCCACTTTTCTTGCCACTTTTTGAAAGTGGCAAGAGTACAGAAAAGTTGCAAGATTTAGCGCAAATATGGCGTGTGGCACAGTTTGGAATTAAGTCAAGTCCCCTAAGTGTCCGGATAACCCCCTCCCCCTATTCACACCCAAAGTGAAAGCAAACATTCTACTGGCATCTATCTGGGGATTAACTACAACCCACAGGCATTAAAGTGTAACTAAACTTTTGTCATAATGCGTAACTGTTATCTGAACTGAACAGGAACATAGCAAAAAAAAAAAATGCTGCTTTCCGTCTGAATGGAAAGTATAAAAGTATTTATATGACCAAAATGGACCACAAAAACGAAATGAGAAGTAAATACTTCAAATATTCATGTGGATATTGACAAGCGAGAAGCATGCTATCCACATAAATACTCCTCCAATCACAGACAACAATAACAGAAAAAAGACTAGTCACACACAAGGATGAGTGATAGAACGGTCTTAAAGCGGATGTTCCATCAGGACAGCTCATGTTCACATGCAATCACGACTCTAGAAAGAGGGGCTTCCGTTCTGGAGGTCTCAGCAAGACCATGTATTAGATGGTCTTCCATGGATTTTGCTGTGTCATACAACATTTTACCTGCGGCGGTGCTGTCAGGTAATTTTGTAGGCACCAGTGATCACAGCGGATCAATAGCGATTCCAGCAGCAGTATTCCCCACGCTTATTGTCAGGAGGGAACTAGGACTAAACAAGTCCATTAATTTTTTTGTACTTGTAGGCAGTAAACTTTAATGAATAAGTAGAAGAGACATACTTACTCGTGGATTAAAGGCCAGAGCCTGAGAATCATTGGGGTCTACCACTGAAGGATATGGCTCAAATATGACAACTTTTCTCGGAGATTCCAAAGCAGATCGACACATTGACACAAGAAGATCTACAACCTAGAACATAACATAGAAAACATGTATTTGAAAAATTGAATTTCTAGAAACAATGTAAGTGTTGTACATGTCTGTATTACAGATCCATGCTATACAGAGCGGTAATAAGGCACCCATAGAAGGCCATGGGCCTATACTACACCTCTATGTATCTGCTTTCATACAGAGTTTTTATTCTTAGGGATTTCGTATAAAAAACATAGTGGCACATGCCACGTTACAGAGGCACCATACAGTGACACACGGAGTCCCTAACGCTCTGTAATATCTTGGAAATGCTCATTTAAAGCTTAAGGCTTCGCTCACATCTGCGCTAAGATCTTCAGTTTTTCAGCTGCTTCAGGGAAACAGAAGAACGAAAAAACTGAAGTGCTGTAGCCATATCATCACGGACACTAACTGTGCCCCATTGACTTTTTTGGGTTCTGTCGGGTTTTCGTTAGGGTTTCCATCACTTACCTGGAAGAAATAGTGCGTTATTTCTTCAGGCGTTTTCCATCGGATCTGCGACGGAGGCCCTTGACGGAGCCTCCAACACAGATGTGAACAGAGCCTAACTCTTCTTGTAAAAAATCTTTCTATAATGCAGCCTACATTTTGTCCATGGCGCAGCAGACAAAGGCTCTTAAGAGAGCTCTCTTTTGACGTCTATAGGCACAAAGAATTTTTACCAAATAACTTGTGTGGCTGCTTCTCCCTCTGGTGGCAAGATGGGTTCCAGGTATTAGAAAATCCCCCAAAGTGTCCCCCAGGAAAATGGTGAGGAACGGATACTCAAGAACCCTTTTAATACACAAGTGTAGGTTCCAGACTCATAAGGTTCTGCCAATTTGCAGTAAGTATCAGGAGGAACAATATCACTCTGGAAACTTCAGTGGTTTGTGATATTGTGGGACAAAAAGACACCCCGGCAGTTGTCCTGGGGTGTGAAGTCCGCAGTTACGTGTGGTCATATAGCTTGTTTTATAGGCTAGGATGGCTAACAACTGGAAGCAGTGTGTGACCAAAACTATTTTCAGCATGCTATTTCTGTAGTCCTTGCATTAAAATGAATGCTAGTCCTTGCATTAAAATAAAATGAATACTATCAAAAAACATCCAACATTGTGCGCTAATTAATTTCTTAATGTAGCGTCATAACTGGAACTTCAAATCCCCTGCATACAGCAGTCACAGAGTTAAATGATACAATTCTGTCAGCCTGCAGACGCCACTAGGAGGGGCATAGAACAAAATGATAGAACAGTATGCAGTAAGCTTCTAAGCTCCCCCTAGTGGTGGCTCCAGGCAACTAGAATTTTAACATTTAAAGGGTTATTTATGTGCGGGTCTTACTTCTGGCGAATATGGCCTAGTAAGGCACATGGACGGCCAGCTCTATATTTATTGTCTGCCAGGGGATAGGAAGTTTGGAAGCAACACAGTTGCCAAAACAGCCTTCACAAATGACTCAGTTTTCCTGCACCCTTACAGGATTGTCCATGATTAGAATAACATGGCTGCTTTCTTTCAAACACAGCACCACACCTGTCCATAGGTTATATGTGTTATTGCAGCAGTGTTACTTTCACTACAATGCAGCTAAACGGCAGTACCAGACACAACCCATGGACAGGTGTGGCGCTGTTTTTGGATGAAAGCAGCCAGGTTATTTTAATGCTGTACAACCCTATTTGGCAGACGCTGTGGGAGCTGTAATGGCAGCCATATTAGTTGTCACCAAGCATTTCTAGTAGCTAAGAAACAGCAGAAGCAAATTTGACAAAAGGAGACAAATCACAGTCTTTTTATTTTTTGTGCTAAAGAATGGAATCATAGCTGTTTTACTGTGCTGATATACTCTGTGCTGCTCTGAACGTTCAATTCGGTACAGACTACTATAGATCTACCATAGCTATGAGAGATAGGAAAACCCCAGGCCACTTCTAGTACACCAGATGGAAACTGGCCTACATTGTTAGCTTGAGTAGAATATATAATATCAATTACCAAAACACTTGATTTATAAAAGTGCAGAAATGAATAATGTGGCGATCTATTCAATACTCCTAATTGTCTGTAACATTATTCTCTATACCTGAGCACCGGTTGCTATTTCATCTGCAGCTTCATTCATCACACCCAGTGTCTGAAAAGCAAATACACAAAGCTCCCTTTCACAAACAGTAGGCTGTCAAAAGAAGAAAAAATGACAAATGTCAGTTCACAAATTGTACAGTTAGGTTTATATTTTATTTCCATCATTTAATAATTTGTATTTGAGTCAATACAAACTGAGCTTACATATAAATTAAATGGAATAATATACTGTTGATCTGAGAATATAAGAAAACAAAAGATAGTCAATGACAACATTTGACCACCAGATGGCACTGTTATAACAAGACAAATGGCACACACAGCGGAATTTAAATAGCCTGTAGGCGCTCTTCATGTTTTAATTCATGAAATGTTTCTACATTGCTCAGCAGTTGTGAAATGAGATGTCGAATAAGTTGATGTACAGTAAAGCACCACACAAAGAGTCTTGCTTCATTGCTTCGACTGAGAACGAGGAAGTGCGGCCTAATTTCATTATAAAATCTGAATTCACGGCTTTGTGCATTAGGATGTATCATCCTTTGCATCTTAAAAAGAAGTGTTATGACATAGTAAAATAATTCTACTTCACTGGTAAAAATAGTAAACTGACAATTAAAATGCTAATTAATTCATTTAAATTACCCCCATAGATTACAAAACAGTTTATGTTTTAATATATTTTTCATTTAATTTTCGTTTTTGGAGCAGACATCAAGTGTTGATTATAGAAAACAGAATAATTGGAGGATGAGGTAACAGAAGGGTTAATTTCATGTATCACTCCACATAGTCAGCACAGAAAGGAGACTGTCCCTTACAAAATCACCTGAATCAGGTGGTAAATAACTTCGGCTTCGTTCACATCTGCGTCAGGGTCCCGTTCTGACGTTCTGTCGGAGCTTCCCGTCAGAATGGGACCCTGACTGAGACAAACGGAAACAATAGGTTTCCGTTTGCATCACCATTGATTTCAAAGGTGACGGATCCGGTGCCAATGGTTTCCGTTTGTCTCAGTCGTGCGCCGGATCCGTGGTCGAAAGCGCCGACGGAACGCCTGAACGGAGCCCTGACGCAGATGTGAACGAAACCTTAACCGTTTAATGGTAACTATCTGGGGCAATACCCATAATATAGGTGTAGTAGAGTATAGGGAGCATGAAAAACCTCAACAATAAAATTCTGAGAATAGTGATTGTCAGGTTGTAAAGTAAAAAGTAGTGCAACTCTCCAATATATTTTGTGTTTTAGTTCCTCGCCATTTTCAAAATCTCTGCTTTTTGTCTGTGAACAGATCTTGATTTTTTCCATCCAGAGAGTGAAATCCTGTCCTGGTCATGTTCAACTTATACTGGTGCACACCTCACTACAAACGTTCATGCTCTATTGTTATTATTCCCATACACCGTAAGTCCTGAATGCATGTACAATTACAAAAAATCAATTAGAAAGAACTCATGCAGGACATGAAGTACTAAGGCTTCGTTCACATCTGTGTCGCGGTTCCGTTCATGGGTTCCGTCAGACCTCTCCATCAGGGGAAGCCATCAACGGAAGCTATACAGAAACCATAGCTTTCCGTTTGCATTACCATTAATTTCAATGGTAATGCTTCCGTTGCAGTTGGTTTAC
Organism: Rhinoderma darwinii; assembly: GCF_050947455.1. Lineage (NCBI taxonomy): Eukaryota > Metazoa > Chordata > Amphibia > Anura > Rhinodermatidae > Rhinoderma > Rhinoderma darwinii. The sequence continues at coordinate 583,444,497 of NC_134687.1, read as the reverse complement.
GTTTGTCTCTATTCCATACGTTTTCCGTGTTTTTGGCGGAATTAATAGTGTAGTTGACAACGCTATTAATTCTGCCGAAAAAACGAAAATCTTAAGGAACGGAGACAAACAGAAAGCATAAGCAACGGAAGCATTACCATTGAAATCAATGGTAATGCAAAAATAAGTTAAGGTTTCCGTTCATGGGTTCCCCTGACCGAAAGGTCTGACGGAACCCATCAACGGAAACCGGACGCTGATGTGAACAGGCCCTAACATAGTAAAACCCAATGTTTATTGATTGTCGATTAAAAAAAGGATAAAAAACAACAACATAAACATAAAAAACAACAAGTACAAAAATTGTCATGAAAACACAGACAAAAGAAAAATGCAAAAAATACAAGAACAGACTTCCCACACACAAAAATAATATGTATGAAAATGAGTAAATACTCAATAAGTGTAGTACTGGCTGCCAATGCACCCTAGAGGTACAAGTGTTCCTCTGTAGTAACCAAGTAATGCCCAAAATGTGGAGGGGATAACATGAACACACAATAAAGCCAGGGAACAAAAAAGATGTACTGTATAAGTAAATAAATATAATAATATGACAATACCAAAGTAGGCCAAGATGGAAGTAAAGGCCCAGAGGAAAGTGTGTGATCAAGTCCACCTCACCTGACGCGCATTTCGCAAGAATGCTTCGTCCAGGGTTGGTGAAGAGTGGTGAACCACAGCTGTATATAGGGATGTCTTGGAAAAGTCAAAACAAACAGCAATGTCCTGGGCGTGCGTGTGACGGTGGCGCCACCTAACACAAGAATAGGATGCGCCGCCCCCTATTCTTGTGGAAGGTGGCGCTGACGTCACACGCACGCCCATGACGCTGCTGTTTGGATTAACTTTTCCAAGACATCTTCATGTACAGCTGTGGTTCAACACTGTGATTGGTTCGTTGTCATTTAAGTATCTGTGCCTGTGTCTGCCAAAAAGACCCCGTAAACAGAAATGTTTTCATTCACTGACGGCTAGAAGTGTTCCTGAAAATGCAGAAGGAAATATAAAACAAAGTATATAAGTAAGTTGCGTGACTTGAGTAAGTACTGTAGAGTCGTGTAATGCAATATCCCTTCAGCCTGTTATTCTGGTAGTATATTCAGGAAAAATACTTTTTTTGCCTTGCCAAAAGTGCACACCACTTATAAATAAGTATCATCTATTCTCTGGCATGAGATATCCTAATTGTAGCAATAAAAGTTATATTTTAGCCTTGCTTTACTTTCCCCCATACTTTACCCTTCCTTTTTCTTCTAAATGACCCTTCTACGTGTTACCATCTATGTAACTCCTGCAACCAAATAAAAAGACCCACACCAGAAAACAGGGTTGGATTTAATGGCCACAGCAGACGTTTATTAAATGCAATATCAAAGAATAATTACATTCATAATAACACATTAAATAACATGGAACTCCCACAATGGAATTCAACATCAAAACATGCGACCCTATCAGGGTCATAAAATTCTAAAATAACTGACCATAAATGACAGGGAAAGTCCTTGAAGCTACCCAAATGTTTTTAGCGGCAATCTGCCCACATCTATTTTCTTACCCCCTGCCGTAACCCGGCTCGGAGACAGAGTACACCTGCAGATGACCTCTGATCAAGAAAAAACACTTCAAAGGGATAACACTCTAAGAAGCTTGCCAATATACAGCCATGCAGTTCAGAGCCACTCGTTACAGTTATTTGGGGGGTGCATACCTGCGTGGCATCCCCCCACCACTTTTAATGATAAACTTCAAGGACTCCCCCCGCCACAGTGAACAGGCCTTGACTACCTTAAGCCTGTGAGTGCCGCAAAACAACCATCGCCCTCTCATCACCGTCCATAATGGCCAAACACCACAAATCCATCCCAACATCATTCAGAGGTACACCATCCGCTCTCCAAAAACCCCCATTTCCTGACTCCAAATCTCAATGCCTGAAACAAATTCCGCCATTCCTAGCCACAAAACCGGAAATGGTATTTTGACCTTAATACGGGCCTTGATTATACATTATCAACAGAACAGGTCAATCGCCAATGGCGCCTAGGGACTATGTCCAACCAGACCGTGACCAGTCCGGGATGTAGAGCCCATAAACAGAGCAGGTGGTGCTTCAAATCCCGAACTAGCTCGTGGAAAGGGTGTAAGCTCAAATTATTACCCCCAACATATAGGACTAGGATGTCAGGCACACAGCGTGCAAAGCCCAACTCCACTGCATACCTCGGATTCCAAGCCAGTGAAGGTATGCAAAATTACGTTTTTCTAAAAATGCCTAAATCCCATACGATGATTTTTTTAAGGTGACAGGCACAGTCCACTTCCTGACGAAGAGCAGATATCATCAGGAAGCCTGCATTACATAGCATTAGAATTCATGGCAATCCCCAAAAAACCAAAAGACGTGGAAGGACCTTCCGTCTTATCTGGGGCAAGCGGAACACCGAAGTTGTGCGAGACCGGCTGAAGCGTGTACAGCAGAATAGCACATACAGGGACAATGAATAAGAATCATCGAGATAGTGGATAATAGAATCCACCCAGGCCACTTCCCTAGTAACCCATTCCAAAAATGAACTAAAAACCTCAAAATAGGCACAGGAAATGGAAGACACCATGGGAAGACAACGATCAACGTAAAAACCGCCATCCCAGTTTCACCCCAACAGCCAGTGACTGTCGGGATGTACTGGGAAAAGACGGAAAATGGGCTTAATGTCAGTTTTTACCATCAAAGCCCCTTTCCCATAAGATCGCACCAATTCAACAGCGGCGTCAAACGACGTATAGACGACTGAACACAATTCTGGGTCAATACCGTCATTAACTGATACCCCTTTTGGATATGACAGGTGATGGATGAGGCAGAACTTATTAGGTTCCTGCTTCGTTACCCCAGCCAACGGAGAGACTACCAGCCCCACAACATGAATACAAGGAAAAAAAACCTCCATCCCAAGTATTTCGGAAACCACTCCGGAATACTGATAAGCAGACCACATGAGACAGGGGTGGGATGACAAAACCAGACCTAAACACTTCATAAAATAAACTTGCCTCAGACCTATCGGGGATATAGATTTAGAAAGGTGGCCATTCTTTCCAGTGTCATCGCCGTCGCCCCCTTGGCCAGCGGAGCCAGAGGTTCTGGCTGCTAGCTTGCCATTTCTAAGGCACATTGAAGACCTGTGGGATGAGCCATTGCAGTGGGAACAAACATGTTTAAACTTGCAAGTGGCCCCGAATTTACATTGCCCCTCGTTGAACTGACAACAGAGCCCGAACTTTGAACCCGAACCCTGGCCCACATGGATAGAATGCCCTGCCGCACCCTGCTCCCGGGAAAAGATTGACCCGACTTAACCAGAGCTGTAACCTTCAACCATAAAGCAATGTCCTTATGGTCCCACCTGATACTAGGCCTAAATGCTTTATGCTGGCGGAACTGCTCATCGTAGCAGAGCCACGCCAGCATGAGATATTGTAGCAGAGCCACGCCTGGCCACTATAAGCTCGATGAGCCTCGCTCATCGCATCCTAGTAGCAAAAAAGGGCGGAACAATGAGCCGGCACTTTTTCACCAATTATGCTCGCTAAAATTGCAAATGCCTGCAACCAATTCACAAATATTTTAGGTATAAGCCGATACCGCCTCTTTTCTTCCTCTTTCTTATTCTTGTCCTGCTTGACCTTGTCCAATTTAAACTTTTCAAGCAGGAGGAGAGAACAAATTTCCACATACTGGTCCTTTCAAATATGCTCCCTAACTTCCAGTTTGAGATGGGCCCCTAACGAGCCCTCAAAACATACATACACCTCCCTGCGAGCGCGATCATCCAAACATATTCTATCCACCTCTTTCGGCAATTCCGTCGGAACCGATACCGCCATCGCTTCTGTGGAAGACCTTGCCGGCCCACCAGGCAGTAACGGGCCCCAGGGGAAACTGCCCAACCCGCGACCGGGGACGCTACAGGAGTCGTCTGTGAGGGAGCCCCACCTAGACAGCCCACGAGATCCTGCAACCAACCAAACTATCCCGATCCGCATTCGCCTGCACTACGGCCGACCCCACACTCGCGGAACCCACCCCAGGTGCTGCAAACTTTGGACCTACCCCTGACATAAAAATAGCAGGAAAAAGTAAAGAGGGTGATAAACACTCACCAGGCTGCACAGGTGCTGTGATCCCATCAGCCGAAACAGCTTGACCACCCCGGGATTCCACCAACTCGCCCTCCTCCAATTCTACTGGAGCTTTTTGTCGCCGTCCACACTGGAAATGGTAACATGGAGTACTAGGAACCATGGAAGTCATCTGGGGGACCGCCCATCTGGCACATGGAAGGCCGACATCCGGGCTACACGCATCTTGGTAGAAAGAGCCAAGCTGCCCACCACTCGGCACCACAACCACTGAACACAGCCTGCGGCCTACTCAAGTAGGGTTGTTCCCAGCCGTCTAGGGGACATCCTCCCATAGCCCAGCCAACCCACTGGCCAGCTCATCAGCAGGAAGGGCTGCCATGGAACATTCTCCATGAGACAAAGTGGGGGGAGAGGTGGCCGGAAGTAAAGGCCGTACCCCCACCGATGCCGGCGTGATACGCCACGGCCGAGGATTCCGTCATGAGCCCCTTACCAACCACTTGTGCCATGATAGACCTGGGTTGGGTTAACAAACTACATTCAAGAAGACTTTTTTACTTGCATTTTTGTTTTTTGCATGCACTGCCCTGCCATAACCTTATGCCCAAAAGGTCAGTCTGCCCCTGCCTCAAATTAACTCCCCAATAGCTTAAAATTGGCACAAAACCTTGATCTATCACCCCGCCTAGTCTGACCCCAAAAATAGAAATGTACAGTGCATTCGGAAAGTCTTCAGACCCTTTCACTTTTTTCACAATTTGTTATGTTGGGGCCTTGTGCTAAAAATGTTTTAAAAAGTTTTTTCCCTACGTTCTGCACTTAATACCCCATAATGACAACGTGAAAACAAATTTAGAGACATGTTTGCAAATTTATTAAAAATGAAAAACTCAAATATTCAGACCCCTTGCTATGACACTTGAAATTTAGCTCTGCGGGTCTCCTATTTCTCTACATCATCTGTGAAATGTTTCTACACCTTGGTTGGAGTCCAGCTGTGGTAAATTCATTTGATTGGACATGATTTGGAAAGACACACCCCTGTCTATATAAAGTCTCACAGATGACAATGCACATCAGAAGAAAAACCAAGCTATGAGGAGGAAAGGACTGCCTGTAGAACTTAGAGACAGGACTGTGTGAAGGCACAGATCTGGAGAAGGGTACAAAGATTTCCCAAGAGCACAATGACCTCCATAACTCCCTGAAAATGTCTGTCCACCGATGGTCTCCATCCAACCTGACAGAGCTTGAGAGGATCTGCAGAGAAGAATGGCAGAAAATCCCCAAATCCAGGTGTGCAAACCTTGCGGCATCATACCCAATTAGAATGAAGGCTGTTATCACTGCCAAAGGTGCTTCAACTAAGTACTGAGTAAAGGCTCTGAATACTTATGTCAATGCAATATTTTAGTTTTTCCTTTTCAATAAATTAGCAAAGATTACTAACATTCTGTTTTCACTTTGTCTTTATGGGGTACTGAGTGCAGAATGATGGGGAAAAAACGTGATTTTTTATTTTATTTTATTGAGGTCTTGTACCTCAACATAACAAAAATTGAGAAAATTGAGAGGGTCTAAAGACTTTCCGAATGCATGGTAATTCATATATTTGAAACAAACACAATTTTCTTTTTTTTTCTTAGAGAGGTTTTCAGTATCATAACTTAAAACAGCCTAAATTACAATGTATGATAAATGAGAATATAAAGAGGGAAGGGGGATTCTGAGTTGTTGTTTGGCAGAAAACCATGCCCCTCGTGCCCCACTCCTAAGTAAGAGCCAATTACAGTGAGATAAAGCATTAAAGGGGGTCACCTAACCCCTGTTTCACCCGTGAGGCGGTACCGCTGGCTGCCACATCCAGTCTGAGAATAAATGAAGAAGTGGCTGCACTTCTCTCTCCATTTAGTTCTATGGGACATATGTAAACAGCTGAGCAGACGAACCCTATTATTTCTGTAACTTCCGCACCACTTCTACATTCATTCTCTGTATGGATACAGTGGCCGTCTGGATCTGTCATCTCTCCTGACATGTCCATTTTATAAATACTTACATTCCCCATAAATTAACAATGCCGGAGCATCTTTTCTTGGATCTTTGTATCGATCTATTCCTCTTATTCCTCCTGGAAAAGTTGCCATTCCATAGTAAATTGGTGGTGTCCCTATACTGATTGGGCAGTGTTAGAGTGTGTAAGAGCATGCCCTATTGACAAGGGTAATGTCAACACTCAGTTGTCAATTTATTGTACAGGAGGAATAACAGAGGAACGGCACAATGCAGAGTTCTATGAAAAGATGCTCCAGAATTGTTATTTTATGGGGGATACAAGTATTTATTAACACACGTCAGGAGAGGTGACAGATCCTCGCTAAGGCCCAATGTGTGTAAGCCTATTGCTATGGAATACTCACTCACCCAAGCCACTGCACTACATGAAATTCATTACATGAAAGGCCGAATTTACAATCTCACGTTGTGCTTAGCATCCAATTAATGTACAAGCACATTGATACTTTCTGACCTTAATCATAATTACATCAAAGATACAATAAAAACAAAAGACTTATTCACCAGCAGAAAATAAATGAAGGCTTTACATTCAAACACCAAGACACGAGGTGCAGACGTGACGCTAATTAACTCATTATCATTTGGCACAAACCTATTTCATTCCATAACCAAAAAGCTACAACATATGAATAATGCATCATACAAAGTAAATAACACAGCAGAAATTCTATCATCAAAGGAAAATCCAAGAAGGCAAGTCAATCCAATAGTGCAGCCTCTACCCTTTTATAGAATATGACAGCAATGAGCGGGGTCCCCTGCCCGGGACCGCCCTACAAGCTAGAGTGGTGAGCCGCTGTAAAGGGCAGCTCCCGCTCTGCAGTGACCATGTATGACATAGTTGCCAACTCATGGAGAAGAGTTTATCGTCAGCACATCCTCATTTAGAAAGCGGGTTGAGCCATGGGGAATCCACTTTAAAGTGTTTACTTTTTTATGATTTAACAGTATACATATATCTGGACATAAAAAGTTGAGAATATGGCAAATACTTTGCTTTTATCTAGTGATCCCAAGTAACAACCTTTATTATAGTTTATTCTAATAGAAAGCTGTATTTAAAGGATACTGAGCTCAAATTTTAAGTTTTGCCTGCTTGTTCAGTGTCTGCACATGTCATGGTCAGGTGTTTTGCCTCCTCGAAAATTTAAACTCTGCACCAGCTACTGTACACTATTCGCATATAGGAAAGACTTGCTTTCCCAATGCTGTTGGGGTCATAATAGTTTTCACACAACTTTCCCAAAAAACAGATATGGCTGAGAAACAACTGAATGGTATATTTAACAACACTGACATCCACCTGATATTCACTACATCCATGATATAGCATAGTTATAAAAAGAGCACTCACCCTCAGCATTGGTCCATTTTGAAATACATGGGGTTCATCACAAACCACACAGTACTCATTTAGCACAGGTATTCTCTGTTCAGCAAACTCTATTGTCTAAAAATAAAAAATAATTAAAAATGAGAAAGTGGTGACAGCAAATAAAAATTTATGAAGCACAAATCTAGTATTGATTTCAATGATCCTGTATAATCCATCAACAGTTTGCTCCCCCTAGTGGTTAATGTGCGCTGAAATTTATATGTATATGAATTTATACTTGTATTTATTTTTAGATTCACTATATTTAAATATATAAATGTGTTTGTTCTTTTTCCTTATGTTGTACCTATTTATTTTTGAAGAAAATATTATCCTGATGGCGGCCGTAAAGGGAGACACACACTTCCTTTCTGTATTGTCTGTACCTATGGTATTACAGTCTCCAGGAAGTGATATACAGAAGTACAGGTCTATTGCCCAGACAGTGCAGGGAGCTGCATACAGAGCCTTAACTGTGTGTATAGTATTTAGTGCTGCTATTCTGCCTTATCTATGTCTTCAGCCGTGCAACAGAGCTATCATTAAATTCAACATTAACTTTAATGATGATGAGATGACTCTGCTCATTTTACCCAGTCTATACAGCAAAGCTGACAAGTGAGCTACAGAAAACAGAAAGGGTCAGCCAATTTTGTCTGCTCTAGTTGCCAGTGTGAAAACTGCAGTATCTCAACATTTTTTTTTTTATGTGGATGATAAATAAGCAAAACAAAAACATGTTAATACTCCCAGTATATACTGCCAGTGTGCCATTCGATTTGGTGGGAGATTTAAACATTGTGGGCACACAGGGGAGACTGTGGGAGTTTTGCTTGTAATGTCCCTTTAGCAAGTCTGTCAATGCATAAAAACTCTCTTAGTGTCATAGAAACAGAGCTGAGACCATGATAACTGTGTAGTGTTAATGTAAACTAGGGCATTCCTTTATGTAAATTAATGGTGACGCACTTTTAAGTTCAGCATCGTATGCTCCAAGTTTATAGCTGGGATGTCAAATTATTCATGCAATACAGTTATCTTTTATATACATTCCTCGGATATTATGCAACAATTCCATGAATAAGTCACATGATCACTACATTATTAATCGCTACTATTTCTGCATAAATTAGATTTGGTTATTTAGGTATAATACATGTCAATAAAAAATTTCCAACATGTCTGTAAAATAATATTTGTATAAACATCACATTCTTGTACAGAGATGAGCGGCGCTATATGGACTACTTGTCTCTTTCTGTAGGATCAGGGTCACTGATCGCTTTTGCAGGAAGTTCCTCCTCCTGTGTCAACCACTGACTAACTGACATGTAGCGCTCCCTCTCTCTTTAAAAAATAGGTCCTTCAATAGCTGCATTTTGTATTATAGAGTACTGTGCCCCAGTTGCTGCAGAACATCATACTAAACACCTTAGATGCTGCAGAACATCACAATACAGACCTCAGCTGCAGCAGATCTTTTTTTTTTTTTTTAAGGATGAGGGTGTTTTATATCAATCAGTTGTAGACGGGATTCCCCTCTCACTCTTCAAAAGAGGTTCTGCAGTAGCCGAGGCATGTATTATAAACAATAGTGTACCCCCTGTTATAATTTCTCCTGACCTTTATAAATGTACTCAGCCTTCGGAGGACATTATGTCATATATCTGCTGTCCGCCTGAGATTGAGACGAGTGAGATGTAGGTTTTATTGTATGCATGACACTGAACATCGGAGGCCTTACCTGCACAAGAAATCCATTTCCTCGCACTGGAACACTTTTTGCACCATTGGTTGGCTACAATAAAAGATGAATAATATTTAATATATAATTTCCATAGTGATGAGAATCTGTGACTCGCTGTGTACTTCTACTTTCCCTCACAACCAGGAATACTTCATCATTTTTTTAGGAAAATTGAGATGATACTTAAAAATGAAAAAAAAGTATTTGGGTGATCTTATCTTTTAAATGTGAAGATGTAGCAGAGGTGAATTTGCTCTCACTGGTTCTGTTGTAGATCAAAATAACCCTCAGAACTGAGAGTGTAGTAGATTTGATAAATTGGGATAACCCCTCATGACTGAAAATAATTTATAATATTTCCTTGTATTGTACAGCTAGATAAGGAAAAAATAAAGTCTAATAAAGTTTACGTAACTCATAATCTTTTTCATGGTCAGAATTCACCTGATTCAGCCGCAACACAGAGCAGGTGAACGTGCTGTTTCCGTAAGTCCCATGGAACTTAATGGTAGTTACGGAAACAGCGTAGCTCGCATGCTACACTGCTTCCGTAACTGCCATTCACTGCTATAGGAATTACGGAAACAGCTTAGCTCAGCGAGTTATGCTGTTTACGTAACTCCTGACCATATAACCAGGAAGTGGGCGGGAGGCAGTGAGAGCAAACAAACCTAGAACGGATTTAGGGACCCTGTTCTAGAGATAGGTGCAGGCCCCAGAGGTGGGATCCGCATCTATCTGTCATTTATGACATATCCTGTGGATATGTCATAAATGTCCCTCATGGGAAAACCCCTTTAAAGGCAATCTGATTGGTCAGGAGCGCTCAGTAATAGGTGATACAGATTATTTGTATAATGCACAAGCTTTTATTGAAGCAGTATCTGCATCTAAATATCTAATAAATATAATAGAGTATGAATAAAATCAGCACTACAGTTTTTGTAACTAGGTTTGGTTTACACCTGCGTTGTGACATTCTGTTGATCTGCTCCGTCAGAGGAGCAGAACAAGGGAATAACGGAAGAAACGGTTCTGTTGCACAACGAACACCGCCAGCGGCAGACAGAAGCCATTGACTTTAATAGGTTTCGTCTGCATTCAGTCGGGGTGTCCGTGATTTTACCGGACACAATAGCGCAGAATGCTGCGCTATTGTCTCCGGTAATCGCCCGTAATCCCTACCGGATCTGCGATGGAGGCCCCTAACGGAGCCTCCAACACAGATGTGAATGAAGCCTAAAACTGCAGCCATCCCTGGGTCTGAACTAGCTCTGCTACATCTCTATGTTTTTTTTTTTAATCTGCCTAGTTCATGGACAGCTCGCGGGAAAAAAAGAAGCGTCACGCCTTTTCTTCAGGTGTTTCCCGCTCTGACCTCCCATTGACATCAATGGAAAGCAGAGAAAGCGTTTTTTGCCCGCGGTGTGACCCGCATCTATCGGACTTTTATGGCATATCCCATAAATGTCCAAGATGGGAAAACCCCTTTAAGGGAAAGTTCACCTTTGCAATATTTTTTTTTATCGTTCCAATGCATCTAAAATAAAAAACTTTGCAAATACGGTAGTCTTGATTAAAAATGTCTTACTGGTTTATGACCCCTATGCAGACTTATGTATCTCCATGGTAACAGACTACAAACAAACCATGTGTAGTCTGATCCAGCAATCGTACTCACTTCCTTCTCTCCCCTACTTATTGCCAACTTTCAAATGATAGGTTAGACGTTACGAACAGATGGAAAAGATAATGCAAATAACTAGACTGACATGAAAAATTATTGTAGTTTAGAAAGGTAATCTTTCTTTACAACCTAAGGGTTTGAGGCAACAGCATTACATAACCTAGTTAAGTCCCATCCTATTTATGCCGAGAGAGCCCAATGAACCTTCACCCTATCTTCATTTCCAGACACATTATTTCTCATACCAGTAATCACAGACACATCCCATTATCCCAACCTCCGTAACCATAGATAAAAGAGGGAGACCAATCAGGGATTTATGTTGAAATTGAACTCTTGAGTTTCAGTTACAACAGAATTCTTTAACTCAGAAGGAAAAGAAAATGAAGAACCTGAGAGGAACAGAATAAGGTTTAGAAAACCAAATCGATTACATTAACTACAACCTAAGAGAATAGCAGAATATAAGAAACATGACATAAATCCGACGTAGAAAGCCCGATACATATTTTCATATAAGCCCATGCTCTCTCTAACTTCTAATGTTAACCACATGCACACCCATTTTTACAGCCTCAGAAACCGCAGATGAAGACATGGACTGCTTAAAGTGAATGTCAACCTTTTATCATCCTGTGATTTTAAGGTCCAAAATTCTGTGCTGATTAATTTCTTAATATATCTTTATAGCGGTTGGAGCTTCCATTATCTGATACTTAGCTCCAAATTCCCTGCATAGTCGTAGGTTTAAAGATAACACGTAAGCTGCCTGCAGTCACCACTAGAGGGAGCTTAGGATCTTACTGTATACTGTCTTATTATTGAGTTCAATGTATACACAGTATGCAGTTATCTCATAAGTTCCCTCTAGGGGTGGCTACAAGTAGCCAGCATGTTATTTTTTAAATAAAATAAAGACAAGTAGCATCCCCTCACTGCCATATATTCTCGTGTTGATGAACGACTATTTGGGGAAAAAAAAGTGCTTATTAATAATACCAATATACCCACAGCAGGTTGTGAAGATGCAGATGGCGTTAATATACCAATCAGCCCTGAGGTAAGAGAGAGTCGTCTGCCCTCTGCGATAGGTTCTTTCAAAAGGTCCATTTTTGATGATTTGGGGGCACTGGAATAAGACTTGCTGAGTAGTTTGTGGTTTTTAAGTCCATCTAATTCTTCCATACGAAGATTACTAGAATAAGACCTGCTTAAAAGTTTATGGGGCTTCAAGGTGCTGTTGTGCTCACATCTGGGGTCTCCAGAACAAGAACGGGTTAAGAGTTTATGTTGTTTCAGTGAAATGCATTCCTCCTGTTTAATGGTTGCGGAACATTGACGACTTAAAAGTTTGTGTGGTTTTAAGCCCATTGGTTGCTCAGCCCTAGGATCACTTGATAGAGACCGGCCAAAGTTCCTGTGGGATTTTGCGTTACACATATCTTCAGCCTTCACGGTGCTAGAACAAGTCCTTCTCAGCAGTTTATGAGTTTTAGAAATTCCATCTTGTTCTGACTTTAGTTTTACTTTACTTTTACCACATCCAGGAGGGGGATAACTTGGCGACCTTTAAAACATAAATAACAGAAATTCCAAACATGTAATTGATACGGAAAAACAAGTTAATGACATAAAGTATTTCAAAGCAAATTAGTTTCCACATTATCAGATATTCTGGATTATTAAACAGTCACATAAAAGTGTATTAATTGTTGTTAAAGGGAACCTGTCTAGTGATATATGTAGCAGCATATGATAGAGGGAGAGAAGCTGAGCTCTGTGATTTATAGGTTTATATAATTTGAAGCAGGATTTATGAACAAAAGAAGAGAAAATCCTGACAGGACTCCAAGGAGAGACAGTGAGAGTCCTGCTAACCCCGCCCACAAAGGCTGATTGACAGCTCTCCCTGTATCAGTGTCTTTACAGAGAAGTTACCTGGTTAAAGAAAATCTGTCGGCTCTTCTGACATGTACAGTATCTTTGAGAAAACACCTGCATTCCCTTTTCTTCACCCCCTGAAACAAAAAACTCTGAAGCTTCTTTTCCTAGGACAGATAAGCTATGTTCACACATGCGTATTTGTTGCGGTATCTCTTACGCTATTTATCTCATATCTTTGTATGTATCTTTCTCATATATATCATCTATCTCATATCTATCTATCTATCTATCTATCTATCTATCTATCTATCTATCTATCTATCTATCTATCTATCTATCTATCTATCTATCTATCATCTACCTACCTATCTCATATCTATCTATCTATCTATCTATCTATCTATCTATCTATCTATCTATCTATCTATCTATCTATCTATCTATCTATCTATCATCTATCTATCTCATATCTATCTATCTCATATCTATCTATCTTATATCTATCTATCTCATATCTATCTATCTCATATCTATCTATCTCATAATCTATCTATCTATCTATCTATCTATCTATCTATCTATCTATCTATCTATCTATCTATCTATCTATCTATCTATCTATCTATCTCATAATCTATCTATCTATCTATCTATCTATCTATCTATCTATCTATCTATCTATCTATCTATCTATCTATCTATCATCTACCTACCTATCTCATATCTATCTATCTATCTATCTATCTATCTATCTATCTATCTATCTATCTATCTATCTATCTATCTATCATCTACCTACCTATCTCATATCTATCTATCTATCTATCTATCTATCTATCTATCTATCTATCTATCTATCTATCTATCTATCTATCTATCTATCTATCTATCTATCTATCTATCTATCTATCTATCTATCTATCTCATATCTATCTATCTCATATCTATCTATCTATCTCATATCTATCTATCTCATAATCTATCTATCTATCTATCTATCTATCTATCTATCTATCTATCTATCTATCTATCTATCTATCTATCTATCTATCATCTACCTACCTATCTCATATCTATCTATCTATCTATCTATCTATCTATCTATCTATCTATCTATCTATCTATCTATCTATCTATCTATCTATCTATCAATCTATCTATCTATCTATCATCTATCTATCTCATATCTATCTATCTCATATCTATCTATCTTATATCTATCTATCTCATATCTATCTATCTCATATCTATCTATCTCATAATCTATCTATCTATCTATCTATCTATCTATCTATCTATCTATCTATCTATCTATCTATCTATCTATCAATCTATCTATCTATCTATCATCTATCTATCTCATATCTATCTATCTATCTCATATCTATCTATCTTATATCTATCTATCTCATATCTATCTATCTCATATCTATCTATCTCATAATCTATCTATCTATCTATCTATCTATCTATCTATCTATCTATCTATCTATCTATCTATCTATCTATCTATCTATCTATCTATCTCATATCTATCTATCTATCTATCTATCTATCTATCTATCTATCTATCTATCTATCTATCTATCTCATATCTATCTATCTATCTATCTATCTATCTCATATCTATCTATCTCATAATCTATCTATCTATCTATCTATCTATCTATCTATCTATCTATCTATCTATCTATCTATCTATCTATCTATCTATCTATCTATCTATCATCTACCTACCTATCTCATATCTATCTATCTATCTATCTATCTATCTATCTATCTATCTATCTATCTATCTATCTATCTATCTATCATCTATCTATCTCATATCTATCTATCTCATATCTATCTATCTCATATCTATCTATCTCATATCTATCTATCTTATATCTATCTATCTCATATCTATCTATCTCATATCTATCTATCTCATAATCTATCTATCTATCTATCTATCTATCTATCTATCTATCTATCTATCTATCTATCTATCTATCTATCTATCATCTACCTACCTATCTCATATCTATCTATCTATCTATCTATCTATCTATCTATCTATCTATCTATCTATCTATCTATCTATCTATCTATCTATCTATCTATCTATCATCTACCTACCTATCTCATATCTATCTATCTATCTATCTATCTATCTATCTATCTATCTATCTATCTATCTATCTATCTATCTATCTATCTATCTATCTATCTATCTATCTACCTATCTCATATCTATCTATCTATCTATCTATCTATCTATCTATCTATCTATCTATCTATCTATCTATCTATCTATCTATCTATCTATCTATCAATCTATCTATCTATCTATCATCTATCTATCTCATATCTATCTATCTCATATCTATCTATCTTATATCTATCTATCTCATATCTATCTATCTCATATCTATCTATCTCATAATCTATCTATCTATCTATCTATCTATCTATCTATCTATCTATCTATCTATCTATCTATCTATCTATCTATCTATCATCTACCTACCTATCTCATATCTATCTATCTATCTATCTATCTATCTATCTATCTATCTATCTATCTATCTATCTATCTATCTATCTATCTATCTATCTCATATCTATCTATCTATCTATCTATCTATCTATCTATCTTATATCTATCTATCTCATATCTATCTATCTCATATCTATCTATCTCATAATCTATCTATCTATCTATCTATCTATCTATCTATCTATCTATCTATCTATCTATCTATCTATCTATCTATCTATCTATCTATCTATCTATCTATCTATCATCTACCTACCTATCTCATATCTATCTATCTATCTATCTATCTATCTATCTATCTATCTATCTATCTATCTATCTATCTATCTATCTATCTATCTATCTATCTATCATCTATCTATCTCATATCTATCTATCTCATATCTATCTATCTTATATCTATCTATCTCATATCTATCTATCTCATATCTATCTATCTCATAATCTATCTATCTATCTATCTATCTATCTATCTATCTATCTATCTATCTATCTATCTATCTATCTATCTATCTATCTATCTATCATCTACCTACCTATCTCATATCTATCTATCTATCTATCTATCTATCATCTATCTATCTATCTATCTATCTATCTATCTATCTATCTATCTATCTATCTATCTATCTATCTATCTATCTATCTATCTCATATCTATCTATCTCATATCTATCTATCTATCTTATATCTATCTATCTCATATCTATCTATCTCATAATCTATCTATCTATCTATCTATCTATCTATCTATCTATCTATCTATCTATCTATCTATCTATCATCTACCTACCTATCTCATATCTATCTATCTATCTATCTATCTATCTATCTATCTATCTATCTATCTATCTATCTATCTATCTATCTATCTATCATCTATCTATCTCATATCTATCTATCTCATATCTATCTATCTATCTTATATCTATCTATCTCATATCTATCTATCTCATATCTATCTATCTCATAATCTATCTATCTATCTATCTATCTATCTATCTATCTATCTATCATCTACCTACCTATCTTATATCTATCTATCTATCTATCTATCTATCTATCTATCTATCTATCTATCTATCTATCTATCTATCTATCTATCTATCTATCTATCATCTACCTACCTATCTCATATCTATCTATCTATCTATCTATCTATCTATCTATCTATCTATCTATCTATCTATCTATCTATCTATCTATCATCTATCTATCTATCTATCTATCTATCTATCTATCTATCTATCTATCTATCTATCTATCTATCTATCTATCTATCTCATATCTATCTATCTCATATCTATCTATCTATCTTATATCTATCTATCTCATATCTATCTATCTCATAATCTATCTATCTATCTATCTATCATCTACCTACCTATCTCATATCTATCTATCTATCTATCTATCTATCTATCATCTACCTACCTATCTCATATCTATCTATCTATCTATCTATCTATCTATCTATCTATCTATCTATCTATCTATCTATCTATCTATCTATCTATCATCTATCTATCTCATATCTATCTATCTCATATCTATCTATCTTATATCTATCTATCTCATATCTATCTATCTCATATCTATCTATCTCATAATCTATCTATCTATCTATCTATCTATCTATCTATCTATCTATCTATCATCTATCTATCTATCTATCTATCTATCTATCTATCTATCTATCTATCTATCTCATATCTATCTATTCATCTATCTATCTATCTATCTATCTATCTATCTATCTATCTATCTATCTATCATCTACCTACCTATCTCATATCTATCTATCTATCTATCTATCTATCTATCTATCTATCTATCTATCTATCTATCTATCTATCTATCTATCTATCATCTACCTACCTATCTCATATCTATCTATCTATCTATCTATCTATCTATCTATCTATCTATCTATCTATCTATCTATCTATCTCATATCTATCTATCTCATATCTATCTATCTATCTCATATCTATCTATCTCATAATCTATCTATCTATCTATCTATCTATCTATCTATCTATCTATCTATCTATCTATCTATCTATCTATCTATCATCTACCTACCTATCTCATATCTATCTATCTATCTATCTATCTATCTATCTATCTATCTATCTATCTATCTATCTATCTATCTATCTATCTATCTATCTATCTATCTATCTATCTATCTATCTATCATCTATCTATCTCATATCTATCTATCTATCTCATATCTATCTATCTTATATCTATCTATCTCATATCTATCTATCTCATATCTATCTATCTATCTATCTATCTCATAATCTATCTATCTATCTATCTATCTATCTATCTATCTATCTATCTATCTATCTATCTATCTATCTATCTATCTATCTATCTATCTATCTCATATCTATCTACCTACCTATCTATCTATCTATCTATCTATCTATCTATCTATCTATCTATCTATCTATCTATCTATCTATCATCTATCTATCTCATATCTATCTATCTCATATCTATCTATCTTATATCTATCTATCTCATATCTATCTATCTCATATCTATCTATCTCATAATCTATCTATCTATCTATCTATCTATCTATCTATCTATTCAATTCAATTCAATTCAATTCAAAGAAGCTTTATTGGCAGGACCAAATACATATTAGCATTGCCAAAGCAAGTAAGAAGTAAGGGAATGAGGGATAGGGACTGAGGGCTTGGGGATAGGGACACATCTAGGGTCGGGGTTATACAAGTCCATGGCATATCATGTCTCTCTCAGTTTATGGCATGCAGTGACATATTGTGCCGCTGTGCCCACTGTGGTTTCCTCTTCACCCAGCAGGATGTAGAGTTTCTCTTGCTCTTCCATGGAGCTGAAGTCCGGTAAGAGATCAGAGAGTCTCCTGAAGTGAGTGTCCCTCACTGCTGAGTATTTGGAGCAGTGTAGCAGGAAGTGGGTCTCTTCCTCCACGGCCTCCTGGTCGCACTGTTGGCACAGTCGGCTCTCCCTGGGCTTGTAGGTCTGTCTGTGGCGCCCGGATTCGATGAGCAGGTTGTGGGCGCTCAGTCTGTAGCGGCTCAGGATCTGTCTGTCTCTGGGGTTTGGCAGTTTCTCCAGATATGGCGCCAGTTTATATTCCCGCTGTAGACTCCGGTATATTGTCAGTTTCTGGGATGTCTTTATGTCGTTCCTCCAGTCACTGATATATTCCTCTTGGCCTTTGTTTATTGTCTTCTTGATTTCGGCTTTTGTGAGGCCGCGCTGGGTGACATTTTCTTCAGGCCGGGTCAGGGTGAGATGTTCTGGGGGGCCTGGTTTACCTGGGACCCCTTGGTGTAACAGGGCTTTATGGTGATAGGAACTTTGCCTGCTGCTGTGTAGATGGGCCCAGAATGATAGCGCCCTCTTCTGGATTGTGAGGTGTAGTGGGAATCTGCCCAGTTCTGCCCGACAGGCACTATTTGAGGTGCTCCGATGGACTTGGAGAAGGTGTTTGCAGAATTCTAGGTGGAAGATTTCTGTTGGGCTGGAATCCCACCTTGACCAGTCTGGGTATGTGTCCGGACCCCAGACTTCACTGGCATACAGGAGGATTGGGGAGATGATGGAGTCAAAGATTTTCAGCCAGACCGTCACTGGTGGTTTGAGATGATAGAGTTTTCGTCTGATGGCATAGAAGGTTTTGCACGCCTTGTCTTTCAGAATCTCTATGGCTTGTTTAAAGCTTCCTGATTGGTTGATTTCTAGGCCCAGGTAAGTGTACCTGTCGGTCGCTGTGATTGTGGCGTTATTTAGTGTGAAGGTCGGGTGCCTGGGGGATTTTGAGTTTCTCTTCTGGAACACCATGATGTTGGTTTTCTTTGCATTGATGGGTAGTGCCCACGTGGAGCTGAATTTTTCTAGGATTTGCAGGTTGTCTTGGAGACCTTTCTCGGTTGGTGATAGTAACAGAAGGTCATCTGCATACAACAGGAATTTCACCTGGGTGTCATGGAGGGCGAGACCTGGTGCTGAGGAGGATTCCAGAGCTGTGGCCAGTTCATTGATGTAGATGTTGAAGAGCGTTGGACTGAGGCTGCAGCCTTGTCTGACTCCTCGGCTCTGCTGGAAATCAGCCGTTCTTCTCCCGTTCACCTTCACGCTGCATCTGTTCTCTGTGTAGGAGCTTCTGATGACGTCATAGGTTTTACCTCCTATTCCGCTCTCCAGCAGTTTCAGGAATAGGCCCGGGTGCCACACTGAGTCAAAGGCCTTCTTAAAGTCCACAAAACAGGCGTAAATCTTCCCATGCTTTGTATTGTGGACGTGGCTCTTGATGAGGCTGCGCAGGGTGTAGATGTGGTCAGTGGTGCGGTGGTTTGGCATGAACCCAGCTTGGCTTTGGTGGAGGACATTGTGCTGGGTGAGGAAGCTGAGGATTCTCTTATTCAGGATGCTGTTGAACAGTTTCCCCAGGTTGCTGCTGACACATATCCCTCGGTAGTTGGCCGGGTCGTACCTGTCCCCACTCTTGTGGATTGGTGTTATAAGGCCTTGGTTCCAGATTTGCGGGAAGTAGCCGGCACTCAGCACTATATTAAATAGTTTGACTATTGCGGCCTGTATTTCTGGCGGGCTGTGTTTTATCATTTCTGGTGAGATTCTGTCTAGGCCGCTGGATTTTTTACACCTTATGTCTGAGGTTCTCTCTGTTACTTCTTGCAGTGTTATTGGTGTATCCAGGGGGTTTTGAGAATCTTTAAGTGTTTCCTCCATCGCCTTCAATTTTGATATTATTTGTTTTTGTTCTTGGCTTTGTTCTTCTTTCGGGATATCTTTGTAGAGGTCCCTGAAATATTGGAGCCAGATGTTGCCATTTTGAATATGAAGGTTGTTTTTCTTGCAATTTTTGCCCATGTGTTTCCATAATTCCCAGAACGAGTTGTCATGGAGGGCATCTTGGAGTTGGGTAAGTTTGGTGGAGATGTGCCTTTGTTTTTTCTTTCGGAGGATGGTCTTGTATTGCCTCTGTATGTTGCTGTAGGCCTCCTTCAGACCGGTGTTGTTTGGGTCTCGGTGCTTCTTATTTGAGGCATTTCTTAGGGTCTTCCGTACTTCTTTGCACTCACGGTCAAACCAACCGTTAGGATGTATTTCTTGTGGCCTCTTGTAGTCACATCTTTTCAGGTCAGACTTCTCTGCCATGGTATAGAATATATTATTGAGGTCATTTACGGCCTGATTGACCCCTCCTGGGCTTGTCTCATACACCTTGTTGTAGAGGTTGTGAAGCATCTCCTGCACTTCTGGTCTGTTCATTGTCTCTTTATATTTTATAGTTGACGTTTTGGACCATTTATAAGATGGGGGCAGGTTGAAGAGGCCGGTTTGATGTGGTTTTTGTGCAGATGGTTTGGTTGTGGATTTGATGTATAGAAGTAATTGGTTGTGATCTGACAGGTGCGTTTGTGGAGTGACTATGAGTGCGCCAATGTTTGCGGGGTCCATGTCCGTGATGGCATAGTCTACTACACTGCTGCCTACATGGGAGTTTAGTGTATACCTTCCTAAAGAGTCTCCCTTGGTGCGGCCATTCAGTATGTGGAGTCCTAAGCTTCGACATAGATTCAGTAGTTTTTTCCCGCTTTTGTTGACGGTGCTGTCATAGCTGTTTCTCTCTTTCTGTAGGGAGTTATGACAGTCGGCCTCTGCTCCAAAGATGAAGATATTTCCATCATTGGTCAGGTAGTCTTTATCTCTCCCCGTTCTTGCATTGAGGTCTCCGTAGATGAGAACGCTGCCCAGGGTCTGGAAATGGGCGGCTTCCCTTTGTATAATCTCAAAGCTGTCTGGGTTGGAGTACGGGGACTCTGGCGGTGCGATGTACGTTGCGCAGAGATACATGTCAGACTGAGAGGTGAGGATGGAGCTGCCTATTCTTATCCAGATGTGGCTGTCTCCTCGCTTCACGGCTTTGATCTGCTCATGGAGCTCCTCCTTGTACCAGACTAATATTCCTCCTGAACACCGACCCTGCTTGATGTGTTTATTTTTCAGGGCGGGGACAGAGATTTCCCTGTATCCAGTGGGCACCAGGGACTCATTCTCTGTCCTAGTCCATGTTTCCAGGAGGATTTGTATATCGATATTTTTCAGTCTTTGGATGAAGTCTGGATCGTTAATTTTGCATCCAAAGGCTGAGGCGTTGAGGCCTTGAATATTCCAGCTGCTGATTATAAAGGACGTCATTGTGTGTCCATATACCTTGTAATGAGCGGCGCTGTGTAGGACGGGCTGGAGATGTGACTGTTGGATGTGTTGTAGATGTTCTCGTGTTGTACAGTCACATTAGTTTTTTACATAGAGTGCTGAGCAGGGTCTTTATCATCTCCATGTCTCTGCTCTGCGTGTCTCTGTGTGAGGCAGGGGGTTTCCTCCATGTCTCTGCTCTGCGTGTCTCTGTGTGAGGCAGGGTGTTTCCTCCATGTCTCTGCTCTGCGTGTCTCTGTGTGAGGCAGGGGGTTTCCTCCATGTCTCTGCTCTGTGTGTCTCTGTGTGAGGCAGGGGGTTTCCTCCATGTCTCTGCTCTGTGTGTCTCTGTGTGAGGCAGGGGGTTTCCTCCATGTCTCTGCTCTGCGTGTCTCTGTGTGAGGCAGGGGGTTTTCTCCATGGCTTTTGCCTCTGTTGGTCTGACCTTGGGTAAAGGGTTTTTTCTCCTGGGTGTAGTGAGGTGTGTGGAGTTTGAGGTCTTTTCATTGTTAGTGATGTCTCCATGTTTTGGCTTTGGCTGGTGTGGGGTCCAGGTCTGGGGGGTCTGTTCAGCACAATGTCTTTCAGTTCTTTGGCCAGAAGGCTGACCCCTCGTTAGTTGAGGTGTTTGTCATCATACAGGTGGTGCTGCTCTATGGAGGGGTGTTGTGCCAGGCTGATGTTTGACATTGAGCTGATGTTCGCTGCCAGCTCTGTGTTGATGGCCTGGGTGATCTCGTTGGGTACATCTTTTCTTGGGAGCACGGATGATATAATTATTTTACTGTCAGGGAACTTTTGTTGTGCCGTCTTTGCTAGTTGGGTCAGTTGTTCTGCAATCTGCTGTTGCTGGTCTTGGAGGTTGTTTGTACCCGTGTGTATAATGAGATGGTTTGGATTGGTAAAATGTGGGTTATTGATGACTGATGTGACTTGTTGGATAGTTGCACAGTGAATTTTACTGACCCTTTTTCCTGGGAAGAGTCGCCGTGAATTAAGGTATTTGCCATTTGAGTCAATTATTAGGACAGTATCAGGACATTGTGACTTGCGGGTGGCTTGTCTGATGCTTGTGTCCTGGGTCCTGCTTGGTGGTGTTATGTGGTGCTGCTGTGGTTCTGTGCTGGAGGATTGGTTGGCGGTCGGCTTTGTACCCACTTGTATCGCTCTGTTTTCTCCTAGTTTGTTTTCATTAATTTCAGGAATATTTATTGGGTTTGGGTGATTTGATGTACTAGCGCCCTGGTCATTGGCAGTCCTTATGTCAGCGCTCTCCCTTGCTCCTAGACTTTGTGTTTGTGGTTTTAGATTTTCTATCTCTAATCTGAGCTTTGTATTTTCTTGTTGCAGCTCTCGGAGTGTACATTGTATTTCCTGCAGAGCTGATGCATGTTCACACTTCAGTTTGTTTATCTCTTTAATTACTTGGTCATTTGTGTTTTTGTCACCGAGATTTCTTTGAAGTTCTTCTTTGAATTGTACAAAGTCTCTTTCTAATTGAGATAAACAGTCTCTGAGGGTGTCGGGTGAGGGGTGTGGGACATTGGGACATGGGGCAGCGGGGG
The DNA here is from genome assembly GCF_050947455.1 of Rhinoderma darwinii. Lineage (NCBI taxonomy): Eukaryota > Metazoa > Chordata > Amphibia > Anura > Rhinodermatidae > Rhinoderma > Rhinoderma darwinii. The sequence continues at coordinate 583,421,196 of NC_134687.1, read as the reverse complement.
TGTCGCTGGAGATTGTCTCTGTATGTCCATCTCTGGTCTGGGTTGCTGGAGTTTGTTGTTCTTTGTAAGTTTGGGCCTGGTCTTTAATATGATGAAAGATTTCTTGGAATTCCTCTAGCTTGTCCTCATTGCCTTGTATGAGAACGTTGCCGTTATTGTATAGACTTATGGTAAGTGTAATACTCCCATCATTTCCTGGGTCTTTTATTCTGATCTGTCGGCCCTTATTGATGCCACACTTTGATATGTCCTTATAGTGCTGGCACAGGGCTGTGTGCCAGGCGGAGCAGTGCTCAGTGTAGAATAATACATTTGTTTTCCTCTTGACTTCTTCTTTAGAGGTAAAGTCAGCAAAAAGTGTCTCTGGATTGTGTCTGATTGTGGCATGTTTTACTGCTTTCCTCGCTTGAATGCTCCTCTGCTCTTCGGAGTATGTGATCTCCAAGGTGCCTGACCCCCTGTTGTCTGAATCTTCTATCCCAAACTCCGTCTTATGGACATTTACTTTATTCTGCATTTCTTGTTCTAAGTTGTGATTTTCCATTTTTAGATAAATCCTTATATCTATGGTGTTTTCTCTCTAGTAGGATTGTGTTGGTGTTGCAGGAAGTTCTTACCTTTTGGATGCTCAGTTCTCTGGACTCGGTCAGACTTGATGTTCTCTGCTGCAGTCTGTCCTCTAAGCAAAATTCTTGTTTTTTCTTTCAAATCTTTACATTTCTTATTTTTCATGAAGAACTTTTAGTCCTGCTTCCTCCTGTCTTCCATGGAGTCTGTATTATCCAGGTTATGCCTTACAGTTTGCTCATTACAAGGTATATATTGATGTAGACTCAGGAGCTCATGTTCAGTGCTGCTTACTCCTTGGGAACCTATCTATCATCTACCTACCTATCTCATATCTATCTATCTATCTATCTATCTATCTATCTATCTATCTATCTATCTATCTATCTATCTATCTATCTATCTATCTATCTATCTATCTATCTATCTATCATCTATCTATCTATCTATCTATCTATCTATCTATCTATCTATCTATCTCATATCTATCTATTCATCTATCTATCTATCTATCTATCTATCTATCTATCTATCTATCTATCTATCTATCTATCTATCTATCTATCTATCTATCTATCTATCTATCTATCTATCTATCTATCATCTATCTATCTCATATCTATCTATCTCATATCTATCTATCTTATATCTATCTATCTCATATCTATCTATCTCATATCTATCTATCTCATAATCTATCTATCTATCTATCTATCTATCTATCTATCTATCTATCTATCTATCTATCTATCTATCTATCTATCTATCTATCTATCATCTACCTACCTATCTCATATCTATCTATCTATCTATCTATCTATCTATCTATCTATCTATCTATCTATCTATCTATCTATCTATCTATCTATCTATCTATCTATCTATCTATCATCTACCTACCTATCTCATATCTATCTATCTATCTATCTATCTATCTATCTATCTATCTATCTATCTATCTATCTATCTATCTATCTATCTATCTATCTATCTCATATCTATCTATCTCATATCTATCTATCTATCTTATATCTATCTATCTCATATCTATCTATCTCATATCTATCTATCTCATAATCTATCTATCTATCTATCTATCTATCTATCTATCTATCTATCTATCTATCTATCTATCTATCTATCTATCTATCTATCTATGTATCTATCTATCTATCTATCTATCTATCTATCTATCTATCTATCTATCATCTACCTACCTATCTCATATCTATCTATCTATCTATCTATCTATCTATCTATCTATCTATCTATCTATCTATCTATCTATCTATCTATCTATCTATCTATCTATCTATCTATCTCATATCTATCTATCTCATATCTATCTATCTCATATCTATCTATCTTATATCTATCTATCTCATATCTATCTATCTCATATCTATCTATCTCATAATCTATCTATCTATCTATCTATCTATCTATCTATCTATCTATCTATCTATCTATCTATCTATCTATCTATCATCTATCTATCTATCTATCTATCTATCTATCTATCTATCTATCTATCTATCTATCTATCTATCTATCTCATATCTATCTATTCATCTATCTATCTATCTATCTATCTATCTATCTATCTATCTATCTATCTATCTATCTATCTATCTATCTATCTATCTATCTATCTATCTATCTATCTATCTCTCATATCTATCTATCTATCTATCTATCTATCTATCTATCTATCTATCTATCTATCTATCTATCTATCTATCTATCTATCTATCTATCCATCCGAGCGTTTCTGAGCGCTTTTCTCTTAATTTTTTGCCCAAAAAATGCCGCAAGAAAAACCAAAACGTGTAAAAAAAAGTGCAGACAGTTCAAAATCTGCCTCAAAATCCCTGAAGGAATTCTGAGTCACATTTTTTTCTGCCTGCATTTAAAACTCCATGTGAACACGGCCTTAGTGTTTCAACATTTGTAATTTTCAAGATGCCTGTTTGCTTCCAGTGAATAAAAACATTCTTGTTTACATCAGAGGCTGACTATCTGCACAGAACTCTATAGCAGTTGCTACAATTTTATCTGGTCTATTCAATCCTCTGTGAGCAAAACAGCTTAGACTTGTTATATACTTAGAGGATGTTATATTCTGTCTACACTGATACATTGTAGCAAACTATCAGGATAAAAAAAGGATTTGCGCTGCTGATGTATAGACCAGACTGGATACAACTAAATCTACCTCTCTACAGGTTTTCATCCTCTCGATGTAAATAAGAATGTTCTTATACACTGAAAGCAAACAGAGATCTGGTGGAGAATTGAAGCACATTGTATACTGGAAAGTGGCAGAATTTTTTTATTAAAACCTGTCAGGAAACAAATCCAGGGGCGGACATACCATTGATGCAACCTGTGCATCTGCATAGGGGCCCAGTAAGTAAAGGGGCCTACTGTCACCTTAAAGCAGCCATCTTCTGTCTGTTATATTGCATGTAAATGCCTGAGATGATGAAATTTATGGCTCACACTTACTGGTAGATTGTTAGAGGGACATAAGGGGGTGATTTATGATGAAATATTGGAGAGCAAGCGGCCCATATACTGTTCTTGCACAGGGGCCCATATACTGTTCTTGCACAGGGGTCCATATACTGTTCTTGCACAGGGGCCCATATACTGTTCTTACACAGGGGCCCATATACTGTTCTTACACAGGGGCCCATATACTGTTCTTGCACAGGGGCCCATATACTGTTCTTGCACAGGGGTCCATATACTGTTCCTGCACAGGGGCCCATACACTGTTCTTACACAGGGGCCCATATACTGTTCTTGCACAGGGGCCCATATACTGTTCTTACACAGGGGCCCATATACTGTTCTTACACAGGGGCCCATATACTGTTCTTGCACAGGGGCCCATATACTGTTCTTACACAGGGGCCCATATACTGTTCTTGCACAGGGGTCCATATACTGTTCTTGCACAGGGACCCATATACTGTTTTTACACAGGGGCCCATATACTGTTCTTGCACAGGGGTCCATATACTGTTCTTACACAGGGGCCCATATACTCTTCTTGCACAGGGGTCCATATACTGTTCTTGCACAGGGGTCCATATACTGTTCTTACACAGGGGCCCATATACTGTTCTTGCACAGTGGCCCATATACTGTTCTTGCACAGGGACCCATACACTGTTCTTACACAGGGGCCCATATACTGTTCTTACACAGGGGCACATATACTGTTCTTGCACAGGGGTCCATATACTGTTCTTGCACAGGGGCCCATACACTGTTCTTACACAGGGGCCCATACACTGTTCTTGCACAGGGGTCCATATACTGTTCTTACACAGGGGCCCATATACTGTTCTTGCACAGGGGCCCATATACTGTTCTTACACAGGGGCCCATATACTGTTCTTGCACAGGGGCCCATATACTGTTCTTACACAGGGGCCCATACACTGTTCTTACACAGGGACCCATACACTGTTCTTGCACAGGGGTCCATATACTGTTCTTACACAGGGGCCCATATACTGTTCTTGCACAGGGGCCCATATACTGTTCTTACACAGGGGCCCATATACTGTTCTTGCACAGGGGTCCATATACTGTTCTTGCACAGGGGTCCATACACTGTTCTTGCACAGGAGCCCTGTGCTGTCTGTGTCCGACCCAGAACTAATCGACTGGTTTATGGTTACTACAGTCAGTCAGTAAATGGACGGTGACATTCACACTACAGAGATTCATTACACAGACACATTATAAGACGGTGTCCCAACATGACAAGTTTAAAGGGCACATTACCTGCGCAATGTAGAAAAAATGTGCAGCGGAGACTTCACCTTCTTGTCCGATATCTTCTTGTGCGAACAGTTTGATTTTTCTTTGCTCTGTTTCCATTGCTGTGTCACAAATGTCTGCATGATTCTGTGCACACATCAAAAGCAGCATCTGTTTAAAGACGTCCCTCTTTGTGCAAAGCTTGAAAGCCTTCTATTTAGAAAGAGAACTCCAGGCAAAATCTTTTTACTAAAACAAACCCCCTCCCCAACTCATCAGCTTAAGCCGTAGGCTCTGTGTCAGGGGCCCCCATAGATTTTACCGCACTCGCCCCTGCAGCGGATGGTTAACACCTTCTGGTCTATAGAGACTACCACCCTGGAGGACTCTGAATAGACTGAGCCATGAAGTTTAGCAAACATTAGAAATGAATAGAACATCACTCGCTGTATTCATTCAGATTACCTTAGGGTTTGGATTCCTGGTTATCAGAACATTAATCATCAGAGGTAGAGGGGGCACAGATTATACCATAAGGAAGGTTATTTTAGTACAGTGCAGCTGTGCCCGGAGTTCTCCCTTAAAGGCGCTATCCAAACACTCCCCCGTCCCTCACTAGGATTAGGTTACTTCAGGTTCACAGTATTAAATAAACTTTACAATATACTTACCTTTAAAATTTGACACCATGCCCACACTGCTGGTCAACTGGGTTCACCAGCGCCAAGTTACACCAAGCTACGTGAGCGCCGCAGCCAATCAATGAATGCCCTGGGGAAGTGGCATTTAGCTATTCGCTGCAACAGTCATGTTAGGTGACGTGGCACAATGATGAGAATAGGAATTGGCCTGATGACTGATGGTGGTGCAGAATACAGATGAGAGAATCTGCCTTATCGATGTTTCAACCACGATTAAATGTTCTATTACAGAGCCATATTTTCTGCATTTAAGTCAATAGCGGCTGGAATATGGATCTGTTTATCTGTCTCCATTATCTTATATGCCGCAAATATGGCTCCATAATAGAAATATGCAGACAATTGGTGGATTTTGAAAGATTCATTCATCTCTCATTTTAAAGGTAAATATAGTACAATATAGTAGAAAACTTAGTAGAACATCCCATGGAGCACCATTAAATATTTATAACAAAATGGAAAAAATATGGCACAACTGACAAGAGCAGGCTGCCCACCAAAACTCACAGACCTGGCATGGAGGCCATTAATAAGAGTTTCAATGAAAGCACCAATGATAACACTGAAGGAGCTCCAAAAATCCACAGTGGAGATTGAAATATCTGCCCGTAGGACCACTATAAGCCGTACATTCCACACAGTGGGGCTTTATGGAAGAGTGGACAGAAAAAAAGCCATTGTTAAAAGAAAAACATAAGATAACAGATTTTGAGTTCGCCAAACAGAAGAAGGTTCTCCGGTCAGATGAGACTAAAACTGAACGTTTTGGCCATCATGGGAAATGTGTGGTGCAAACCCAACACTTCCCATCCCCCCAAGAACACCATTCCCCCAGTGAAGCATGGTGGTGGCAGTATTATGATGTGGGGATGCTTTTCATCGGCAGGGACTGGAGAACTGGTCAGGATTGGAGAAAAGATGGGTGGCAGTAAATACAGGGCAATTCTTGAGGGAAACCTGTTTCAGTCTGCCAGAGATTTGAGACTGGGACGGAGGTTCACCTTCCAGTAGGACAATGATCCTAAACACAATGCTAAAACTACACTGGAGGGGTTTAAGGGGAAACCTGTAAATGTCTTGGAATGTCCTAGTCAAAGTACGAGCCTCAATACAATTGATAATCTGTGGCATGACTTGAGGACGGCTGTACACCAACACAACCATCTAACTGGAAGGAGTTGGAGCCGTTTTGTCTGGAACAGGGGGAAACAATAGAGACAACTGTACCCCAAGAGACTTACATCTGTAATTGCAGAAAGAGGTGCTCCACAAAGTATTGACTGTCAGGGGGGTGAATAGTTAGGCACATTCTTGTTCTCTGTTTTTTCTCTCAATTATTGTTTGTGTCACAGTAAAAAATATTTTGCACCTACAAAGTGGTAGGATTGTTGTGTAAATCAAATGGTACAAGCATCCCAAAAATCTATTTTAATTCAAGGTTGTGAAACAGTAAAAACACCAAGGGGGAAGGGGATTTGAATGCTTTTGCAAGGCACTGATATTATAAAGTTTAATTTTAATATTGTGAGCCTGTAGGAATATTTTTTTTAGAGTTTGGAAAACCTCTTTAACTATAAGGAACAAATATAAATAATAACCCATATAGTGCAGCCTTAAATGATATATACAACAATTCCCTAATATAATGTAACTATTGTAACCGCTTCCTCCAGCCGTGGAAACGATATGACTATAGCCTATGAGTAATCTGACATTCCCCACAGTTGCAAAACTATCAGTAGAAATAGCTGTTTTTACACAACAATATTCTAGACTATAGGAGTCAGTAAAACCCCACTAGGAACCCATTTCAATTTGTTTCAGGGTCTTTTATAGACATCATTAGAAAATAAGTTGCAATAATAGCAAATTCCTAGCTGCATTGGCTACCTGGCTCCTTGTACAGTCCCCTGAGGGACTATATTCTGCTGATGGTTAGCTACAGTATATGAAAATCCGGTAATGTATTACTGGTGCTCCAAGCACAGTAATAGGGCAAAGCTACTGGGGCCTGACATAATAGGACAACAATTATAATGTACCATTTATAATACTAATGTAATCTTATATGGAAGAGAGTCCTGTCAAGCGCCATGGTGCCGATGTGACTACAACTTGGACCCCCCCCCCCCCAGCTAAACCTCTAGTTCTGACAGCTAGCTGACAGAGAGCATTTAAAATGATACCCAATAGCAGGGATTACTATAACATTGCTATTTATCCATTTGCCTAATATATTATATACAGTAAGGTGCCAGGTCTCTCACTAAAGCTGCAACCAGCCAATGCTTCATTACATGCCAATTACAATATAAGCAAATTATAATTACAAATGAGCGAATCGATCCACCGGATTTGCTGATTTGCCTGATTTAATGATTTTTCAGAATTTGCTGATAATATACTTTGACTTAGCAAAAGTAAACAACAAACATGTCAAATCAATTTTCCCAATGTATGCTAATGGCAGGCGGATCATGAATCAATTAGCTAATCGATCGGCAGGATTTGAATCAGGCTATAAGGCGTCATGCACATAGCTGTATTGTACCTCCGTACAAGCTGTATTACAGCACCGAGAGAAGTCTATAGGGCAATACTGTACTACTGTATGCTTTGATTCCATACATTGTTTTTTCTGTGAGATACATATGGAATCCGACCAAAAAAAAATCATATCCATACATTAGATGCCATATTGCAGAGTTATTTTTCCCCACAAGCATTGCTTCTAGGAAAGAATATCTCTGTAATTCTTTGCTGTACTGAGTCACCATACAGCAGCACATGAAGTGTCTATGGCTCTTTAGTTACATTAGATTATATTTTGGGACTTTCTTCAACTTACTTTTTCAGCTGGTGTCCTAAACCGAATTTCTCTTTTGTAGATATCTGAAACACGTCCACCGTTGGCACTGGAAAACAGGTGATATTACGGTACTATATACATAACATCATTCAATATTTATGAGATTCAGAAAACAGAAATTTAAGTACAAAGCATATGGCATTCTGATGGATCCTTACACCAAATCATGATAGAATTGGAGAAAGTATTCATGCAAAAAACACATGTGGTCTGGAATTTTAAACCTACGCCTTTGTCTGGCACAGACAATCATGCATGGTATAGATGAATGACATTACTAATGCTGGCTTGGCTTTAAAGAGCACGGAAGGGGTTCAATACAGTCCTAAAAGACAATGTCAGGGATCATTACCATGTATATTGTTTGCAAAAATATTATCCTCACATATATGTATATATATATATCAGTATATTTCACAAAAAGATTGGATCTATGGAACACAAAGGAGCCTGCATGAGGGACACGCCTATGGAGACACCGACCCTGGAATGCAAGAGGAGTGTACAAATTAACTTACAGCTGAGGAGCCAATGGGGCTTAAGCACGTCCCACATCTCTAGGGGGGAGATTGTGTTTCTTTCTTTGTTCAATACAAAGTTTAGTTCTTACTTCCTACTTGACTGAGGGAGGATCTGTACCAACTTGTCTGCCTGGTATATTTTCTCCATGCATGCCCTCAGATTCCAACTTACGGAGGTGGTTATTCGGTGTGAGATAACAGGGAGAAGGAAGCTACCCTGACAACATCAGAGAGACAGACACAGATTTTCAGGGCAATTGGGACACATGCGATTTGCCGAAAATTATTCTAACTGAATTGAATGGCATAACCAATTCGATCGAATTGGTTCCGAAACAAGTTTTGGGAAATCCGCTCATTTCTACATATCGTCAATAAGGTCTATTAGGCTATTGGCTTCAATGTAATTTCCTTTACTGTATTATAGTTTGGGCGCACCAGAGCATCCATTGGTATACTGGGCCAGTCTGAACCTGGTTAAGGGATTATTAACCCTTTCATGACCAAGGGTCATCAATGCACGTGTCCGGATCAAATTTTCCATTTCTGATATTCACTTCTTTAAACGATAATATATTTGCTTGCTACGGCTTTGAATATTATAACTATTTTGACTTAGTGTTTTTTTTACAAGACTTATGAGGCTTTCATTTTCATGATTGCTTTAATTCCATGTTTTTTTTTCCCTACTTGACTGAGGGAGGATCTGTACCAACTTGTCTGCCTGGTATATTTTCTCCACGCATGCCCTCAGATTCCAACTTACGGAGGTGGTTATTCGGTGTGAGATAACAGGGAGAAGGAAGCTACCCTGACAACTGGCACCCAAACGTGGGGCCATACTCGAGGGGATCTCGGAATCCGGACAACCGACACTCGCAGGGTGAAACAGACGACCCAGGACTGCCCACTGAAGGAGCCTGATCACCTCCACAATAACACGGTAAGTCAGTTGATTTTATTAATCTTCGACTTATCTGTGTTAGTGGATGTTCTTGTGGGAATATGTATAACCCTTGTCGGTTGCCTGGATTAGCTCTCAGGTGACAGGGGCAACATCCCCGCTGTGTGGTCACGAACCCGTAAGAAATTAGTCGTGCCCGACTAACCATCCTCTAGGTAATTAGGGACTAGATAGAAAATATAACCTGTCTTATACAGGGGAACGTGGGCACAATACATGTGCGGTAAGTCGTGGATAGTATTATAACCTGTCTTATACGTGGGCATGCGGGCACCATACATGTGCGATAAGTCATGTGATAAGTCGTGGGACAGGTACACGCGGGGTGTAACGCACTGATAAGTCGTGTGATAAGTCGTAGGTAATATGTTGGCCAGACCATGGTGAAACCGGTCACCAGGGAGTTGCAGACCAAAAGTTGTTTATATTCTTCACGTAATTTATGACGGTTAGAATGGGTGGTTTACGGTCCATATTCAAATCATCAGGATCACCCGTGCCCGGACGATCCTATTCATATGATTTGGTGAAGCGAAGGGAAGTTGGAAATAAGAAAGGCATTGTATGTTATATGTATTAGAAAACACAGGACCAGTCGCCGCCCTGTAATGGCGGCCGTACCTCATGTTGAGTGTGTCCTCATTGTGGGAAGCAAAACCCCCCTCACAGCTGAGCAATGTGCTTCCTGTGGGAGAGGCTGCCTCCCACCCCCTGATGAGGTCACGCCCGGCCCAACCAAATCAGTATGAAATGATAGCCTTGTTAATTTTGTCATTTCCCTCAGTAACGAGTTGCCAGTAACACAAGCTGCAGTGTTTTCTTCTATTCTAGATTCCGTCCCAGGGTGCAGGACGCTGTGCACTGGTGAAAAGACACGTCATCATAATATAGAGCTGGTGGCCGACAGATTGGACACTGTTACAGATTATGTGTTTAATTCCTATACAATAGTGTGATGAATGATTGCAGATACATACGTTCTCTTGTGTTGTATAGATGTATGACTCTTGAAGGTTCATTGTATGGGAGAATTTTTGCCGGCATTGAAGTTGTTAAGATTGTGAGAATAGAAGCTGTGAGGAGTGAGTGTGTGACCCCCTCCTGTAGAATGCGATTGTGTGGGGGATGGGGGCTGTGTCATGTGTAAAGTCTGAAACAGCAGACTGATATACAGGGCGTGGACTGAGACAAGTGATTACAATATTGCACTGATTTTAGATCTATATTGTATCCTCTTATTTTTAACAGCAGTAATGTCTAAAAAAAATCCTAAAATTCTTAGTGTTTTGTGTATGGGGTTAAAATCAGTTTCTTTTTTTCTGTGTACAGGAAAGTTTCTTATCTTTGCGCATGCGCTGTTGTCCTAACCTTCGCCCAGCGAGGAAAATATTACAGACTGCTGGATATGTCGGAAGAAAAAAAAAAATGATAAAAGTTACACTGCTTATTTATGTGTAATGATGTGATAAGATTTAATGTGTTTTGATGTTAATTCAAATGTATTAAACTACAGATATTGTGAGACACGGGGTCTTGAAAATGTATGTGCCCCCACTGTTCCCTATTCTTATATATAGTTTATTGGTTTGCAGTAATTAATATTACCAGATATAATATTATTCGTTTTATTGAATAACTAATTACAATTGTTTTGTTTTTGTTTTCACACATGAGGCGCGTGCTTATAGTGCTGCCTAAATGTTATTTTGGAAAATGTGAGATGTTTTACAGGTAAATGGTTGCAAGTCATTTTAAAGATAAAATGTATTTTTGTCAGGAGAAAGTCATTTTTGTTCCAGGATGTTGTGTATTGCAGGGGGTTAATCTAGTGCCCCCCAGATAGAGTGCCCAACCTTATTATGTTGAGATGTAGTTTTTTTTAAATCAAAAAAGTTTTTATTTTCCAAATTTTTGTATAACATTACATTGAAAATGACATTCACAAATCCATAGATACTAGGATAACATAAAATTAAAGCAAACAAACAGAATTACCTGATAACATATTGCTATTAATTGCTTTATAGCATAGTACAGCCTTTGTTCCCTTCCCAGGCCTGATTTTAGTTTTGCGTTGTGACGTACCCACTCTTCTGGATTGTGTCTCGGTTTGTTCCCTCTGAGCCTTCTTCTTCCTCTCCCTCCTCTCCTATTCCCCATAATAAGAACTCTGCTTCCAACATTCCCATGACATTTGGAACTTGGTATATTGATGCTGTTGGGATGCTATCAGTTTCTCATACATATATGTTGAGTTAATTATATTTATGATTTCCAGCACATGGGGTTGTATTGGGGATTTCCAATGTCGGGTAATGGTTAGTTTGGTAGCCATATATATATGGGCTACCACTGTCCGTGCGTTAGTCGGGATATCTCCTATACCTATTAGTAGAAACGCCATTTCCGGTGCCAGAGGAAAGCGCAGACCCACCACAGATTGTGCTATTTGGTGTGCCGCTACCCATAAAGTTCGGACAACTGGGCAGGACCACAATGTATGTAAAAGGGTCCCAGGCTCTCCGCATTTCCTCCAGCAAAAAATCGAAGTGTGTGGAAACATTAAATGAAGTCTAGAGGGAGTGTAATACCATCTCATGTGAGTTTTGATAATGGCCTCCTGAAATGAGGTGCAACGAAATATTTTATATATACAATGAAGTGCCCTTTCCCATTGTTCCTCAGAGACGGATATCTTCAGATCTCTTTCCCATTTCAACATGGCCACAGTTTTCACAAATATACTTTTCCCCCCCAAAAGATTATAGTAAAACGAGATCCCCTTTTTCTTCCCTCCCGAGTGTGCCAGGTGTCTAATAATATTTCCTGCCACATATCCGGTCTTGGGGACTACTTTTTGAAGAAGATCTCTCACCTGGAGAAACCTATAGAATTCCTTGTGTGGAAGGCCAAATCTATCTCTGAGGTTTTGGAAGTGGAGAGTGTTATGCTTATCATACAGATCCTGTACCGAATCAATCCCCCGCTCCTTCCTGTTTTCCAGATCCAAATCTGGGATCTGATCCTCCAGGAAAGATAGAGGGATCTGAGTTAACGGGACTTGTGAGTCCCGTCCCATTTTGGATACAAATTGGAGCCATATGCTATTTGTGACTATGATGGGCGTGAGAAATGTGGGTTCATTGGGTCTTTGCCATAAATTGTTAATTAGAAGAGATTGTAGGGACTTGCAACCACCTATAGAGGCCTCAATCTCCACCCATTTTTTATCCCCTGCATTATTCCACCAGAATATCGTCTGATCCAAAAGGCTTTGTAGTAATCTTTGAGATTAGGTAAGCCCAGTCCCCCAACCCTCCTATGTTTGGTGAGGATTTTAGTCGCTATTCGGGGACGCTTGTTATTCCATATAAATTTTAGGAGCATATTCTGTGCTTGTGTGAAAAAGGACTGTGGAATATGAATCGGCAAAGTCCGAAACAGATAAAGGAGCTTAGGGAGGATCAGCATTTTGTAAGCCGCCACTCTCCCAAACCACGAAATTATACATTTCGAATATTTGGATATGTCCTCATTTAAGGCTGATAACACAGGGGGAAAATTTGTTTGGTACATTTTGTTAGAAGGAAAGGTCAGATGAACGCCCAAGTATGAAATATCTGTATTGCGCCAGTCTAGTATAAATTCTTTTTTTAAAGTCAGGAGCATAGATTGGGGTATGTGTATAGGAAGGATTTGCGACTTTTCCCTATTCAGTTTGTAATATGAGACCCGGCTATATTCCTCTAGAATCTTGAATGTCGCCCTGAGTGAGGTCATGGGGTTCGTGCCCACCAGCATAACATCATCGGCGAATAATGCCACTTTGTGTGAAGATTCGCCCACTACTACCCCAGTTATATCGGCGGTGTTCCGAATAATTTCCGCCAGGGGTTCAATAGACAAGATAAAAAATATCGGGGAGAGCGGGCAACCCTGTCTAGTGCCATTAGTGATGTCAAATGGGGACGATAGGGTATTATTCACATACACCTTCGCTGCGGGATTAGAGTACAGAGCTCGAATTGCTTTATGTATTGTACCCACCAGGCCAAATTTTTCCAGGACTGAAAATGCGTATTCCCAATTTACCCTGTCGAATGCTTTTTCTGCATCTAATGATAGGAAAACCGCAGGGGAAATAGATGTCTCTACTATTTGCAACAGAGATAACAGTCTTCTGGTATTATCTGGAGCTTGTCTACCCATGACAAATCCTGTTTGATCATTTTTGACTAACATTGGTATTATGGATAATAGTCTATTAGCTAGTACTTTAGCATAGATTTTTACATCCCCATTTAATAGTGAAATAGGTCTATAATTTGCGGTGGAATCAGTCGACTTCCCAGGCTTAGGCAACGTGACAATAAGAGCTGTCAACATCTCTTTAGGAAACGATCCAGTTGTTATTGCCAGGTTGAACATTGGTAGCATGTGTTCTATTAGGATGGCCTCAAAATTTTTATAGTAATCATTTGAAAAACCGTCTGGGCCTGGAGCTTTATGGAGGGGAAGATTTTTAATAGCTTTACTTACTTCTTCCCTATTCATTGGGAGGTTTAATGCATTTAATTGTTCCTGCGAGACAGAGGGCAGCTTAATTTTTGAAAGAAAGGAGTTAATTCCCGCTCGCGTGGGTTGGGGTGTTGTGCTATCTTCTTTGAGATTATATAGAGATTTATAATATGCTTGAAAGGCATTAGCAATACCCCTAGGTGTGTAGATAGGTTGGGAGTTGTTGGGGTGTTTGATAACTGGTATTCGTGATTTGAGGGCTATTGTTTTCAACCGCTGTGCCAGTAATGCCCCAGATTTATTATCCTGGGAGTAGTATCGGGTATGCATTATTTTAAGCATCTTATCGTGTTTTTGTAGGAGCAAGCGTTTCAGATGTAGGCGAGCATTCGTCAAGGAAGTAGTGACCTGGAGTGATTGTTTCTGTTTATTTTGTATTTCTAGTCTTTGAATGTCATCCATGGTCCCCTGTATATCTCTTTCCCGCTGTTTTTTCAACCTGCTGCCCATACGTATTAAAGTCCCCCTAATGCACGCCTTGTGCGCGTTCCAGAGCGTGAATGCATTCATATCTGGAGTGGCATTAAACTTGAAGAGATGTAGTTTTGAACCCTGCTACATTACTTTCGCAGAGTCCACAAAGGGGGGAATGGTGAAGGAACTGATGAGGTACAATTTTGGTTTGTTTTGAATTAATGAATTTGGTTCCAGGAGATCTACAAAATGTGTATGAGACCTCAATGAATAATCCAGATTAAATGTGTATAAGAGTAACCTAAATGTTGAGGTTTTTCTGTGTAGATGCTTCCAGAACAGTAAATATGGCACTGGGTATGCTGTGCTGTGGTCTCCACCCAATATGAGGTATTGTGTAAGAGACCATCCCCTCCAGCAAATTGACCCAAGGGGCCGAGGTGACGTCACCCACAGATGAGTCTTTACAGATTTAGGAGGGAAGGAACCTGATAAAAGTGAGATTCTCAAAGTGTTCTGGATTATCAGATGAGTGTGGAGAAGTGTATAACATTTGTTTTTATTTTAGAGAATGAAGATGCCACCCCTTTGAAATGTTCTATCTATATGTGACATGGGTTTCCAATGTAAATTTGTAATGTAGAAATACTTCATCATATACAGGGTGTACAAGACAGGATACGAGGCACCAGTTAATTATCCAGAAACCACTCTCACCTTCTTGTTCATCTCAAGGAGCAGAGCTGGAGGTGCTCGCTGAGGCTTGTAACCTAGCAGAAGGTAAGACGGCCGACATTTACACTAACTCTAGGTACACTTTTGGCATCGCCCACAATTATGGGCCCATTGGTAGTAGGAACTTTATTGGATCATCAGGTAAGCCAATTGAGAGAGCAAGAGAAGACAGACCTGACAACAAGAGTATGTGCAGCCAGGTATAAGTAAATTGGCTTGTCCCTGGATACAATAACGCCACCACTAGGTTTGTAGCAGCCGGCATGACATGCGCACGGCATGACATAGGTAAAACAGCAAAGGTACCTGTGAAAAGTGCAGCCCGGCCAGATTACCCATCCCAGCGACTGCAGAACATACAACGACCTGAGGTAGAAGTGTATGACAATGCGCTCGTGTGTGTAGACCTGTTCTCAGGGCGGCCTGAAGCTCATAATCTCATTTCAAAAATGTTTTGTTGTGAAAGGAACATTTTAGAGCAGAGAATTCTGTGCAGTGTATATGTGTATGTATATATATATATATATATATATATATATATATATATATATATATATATATAAAGAGAAGAAGAATCAGTTTGTAGGTATCAGTTTTAGTTACTGCCCAGTGTGAACGTTTAACATAAATCTGTCATTGTTAATGTTTTTCTTCAAGTTAATTATCTGATTAAGATCAATTACTGATTATGTGATGGAAAGCTTGTTCTCCACAGGAAGTGTCCAACTACTAGCGGAAGGCGTGAGAACCAGATTCTAACAGAATGTGGACGGATAAAGGAAGGTAAACCGGTAGCACCCAAGGCACTCTTGATGGCACTTGCATTGATGGTGTATGACCTCACATATGCCCCAAGACTGCAAGGATCGATGTGGTAAGATCTAATTGGTATATCCCAGGCTTTACAGCTGATGCTGCTAAATTCTGTTAGAGCTGTTTGATTTGCCTACAGAACAGTCCTGGCAGACCGGTGCCAACCTTATCATCACACCCGGCTCCCACAAAGAGAACAGACCTTGAGAGGCCTTCCCAGGTAAAACGAACCAGAGTAGGGGGAGAAAATTTGGTTTGAGACACTTGCAGATAAACATGTGGAATCTGTGTATATTTCTGTGAATAGGAGATGTTCCAGGTAATCAGCTGAGAATAAGGTATAAATCCTGCTGGAAAATGTGACACCAAGTTCAAATACAATGTACCCAGTAATTACACATCTTCTAGGTGCCCTGTCTATTGGAACAGAGAAGTTTTTTCTTACATGAAGGTGTTTGTTTGATGTGGTTTAAGGGCCTGTCATTATTATTGTATGTACTTAGAACAACTTTTATAGTGTATGCGGATGATGTTATCACCAGATTAGCATTTATTTTAACAATTGACAAGGTTTGGGTCCCGGCAAGTGCCAGTAAACATGAACTAGAAGACTTTTAATATGATGAACTCCATCACTGAGATGCGGCAGGAGCAGCCTCAGCCAGTACAACGCGTTTGTCATGAACTGACGGCAGTGTCACAATTCTAAGCAGCCGCCCAGACAAGTAACTTACCGGAGGAAGAGGACAGATGCAGAGGGTTTGTGGTAGTCACAATAAAACTCCACTACTCCGTCTACGTGGGATCTCACCCCAGGCTCACAGCATGAAGTGCTATGTACAGCCCGGTGACGTATACTAAAAGAGACGGTGTCTGAAAGATGAGAAGGACCAAACCAAGTCCTGATGACATCAGCAAAGTAAAGTAAAGACCAAAGACCTGAGTGAATCCGTCAGCAGTATCAAGTGTTTTAATAAGTAAGTGACCAATTGGAGGATAATAATAAATCCCCCACTGGACACCACTGTGCAGTCTGACTCGACAGAAGACAGAAGAAGGAGAAGAAGAGGACGATGATGTACAGGACTGGCAATGAACTGATGGGACCCAAAACCAGAGGGTGATAGCATGAGATTGGTGACAGCATTATATTATTAGTTGAGGCCCTATTGTTTATATTGTCTGAGGTTTATAAGTATAATGTGTGTACATATGCCACGGTGCTGCAAATTACGATCTGAGGAGTTTTATGTGGAGGTGTGAGGTGAAGGTCACTGGTTGTTGTCACTCATGTGTAAGAAGTACATGGCAGCAATGAGAGCCCGGAGTTTATGTTACCCGGGTGTCTTTAGATTTGGGGAAGATGCTGCACATGACCTGTTATATCTGCAGGGGTAAAAGTTCCATTAGGACAGTAAGTGACAGTGCGACAATTATTACCATTAATAAAATGTAGACTGGATTAATTATATATATTACAACCAGCAGCGGTTTGTAGATTATACCAAGACAACCATCCTGTATCCTGAGGAGAATAGGGAAAGTTAGGACCACTCCGAAACCTTGGAAGTCCAGGTTCAAAGGGGGGTTACTCATAAGGAGTAGCTCGTCTCAAGCTGGTGAAGAAATCCAAAACCCCTACCCGCCTGGTTCGAGTGGTCAGTGGTAGGTTGCTAGGCAAGACTCAGGGATAGAGTAATAATATTTTTAGGGGGGACTGTCAGGGATCATTACCATGTATATTGTTTGCAAAAATATTATCCTCACATATATGTGTATATATATCAGTATATTTCACAAAGAGATTGGATCTATGGAATACAAAGATGCCTGCATGAGGGACACGCCTATGGAGACACCGCCCCTGGAATGCAAGAGGAGTGTACAGATGAACTTACAGCTGAGGAGCCAATGGGGCTTAAGCACGTCCCACATCTCTAGGGGGGAGATTGTGTTTCTTTCTTTGTTCAATAAAAAGTTTAGTTCTTACTTCCTACTTGACTGAGGGAGGATCTGTACCAACTTGTCTGCCTGGTATATTTTCTCCATGCATGCCCTCAGATTCCAACTTACGGAGGTGGTTATTCGGTGTGAAATAACAGGGAGAAGGAAGCTACCCTGACAACATCAGAGAGACAGACACAGATTTTCAGGGCAATTGGGACACATGCGATTTGCAGAAAATTATTCTAACTGAATTGAATGGCATAACCAATTCGATCGAATTGGTTCCGAATCAAATTTTGGGAAATCCGCTCATTTCTACATATCGTCAATGAGGTCTATTAGGCTATTGACTTCAATGTAATTTCCTTTACTGTATTATAGTTTGGGCGCACCAGAGCATCCATTGGTATACTGGGCCAGTCTGAACCTGGTTAAGGGATTATTAACCCTTTCATGACCAAGGGTCATCAATGCACGTGTCCGGATCAAATTTTCCATTTCTGATATGCTCTTCTTTAAACGATAATATCTTTGCTTGCTACGGCTTTGAATATTATAACTATTTTGACTTAGTGTTTTTTTTACAAGACTTATGATGCTTTCATATTCATGATTGGTTTAATTCCATGTTTTTTTATTTTTATTATAAGACAATCACTAACACTTTTTTCTAATTTACACACACAGACACACACACACACACACACACACACACACGTGTGTGTATGTATATATATATATATATATATATATATATATATATATATATATATGCATACATATGTACAATGCATTCGGAAAGTCTTCAGACCCTTTCACTTTTTTTACTTTTTGTTATGTTAAGGCCTTGTGCTAAAAATAAATACATTTTCCCCCATGATTCTACACTCAATACCCCGCTCCTGGAGGAGCTCCGGGCATCACTGATGTCCATATATGGACAGTGACGTCAGGGGCTCGCTCTATGAGCGGAATTCCCAGCCAGAGCCTCAGCAACGTTGTGGTTGGGGATTCCGCTTCTAGAGAGAGTTCCAGTGGTGCTATCTACAGAGGGGGGGGGAGTGTGGCACTATATACAAGGGGGAGTGTGGTGCTATCTACAGGGGGGGTGCACTCTAGCATCTCAAAGCCCTTTACATCACTGTCTATATATGGGCAGTGATGTCAAGGGCTTTCCCAAGATGGGTGTCCCCGACCAGAGTGCTTGCAATGCTCTGGTCGGGGACTCCATTGGGGAGAGAGCCGGCAGACATGAAAATGCAGTGCTGCACACATTAAAGCAGCACTGCAAGCGTGTCAACTGCACGGGGCATCAGCAGTTGCAGCATATATAGCAGCATATGGTGAAGGAGTTAATGACTTAGGTACTGGTATGTTGAGTTATTTTAGGAGTAAATACGATCTATCATTGATCTTTATTATCTGTGATCATAATAGTGAACTCCATCTAGTATGGTCTCGATTTTGAACATTGTCCTGTATAAAGTAAGTATTCAAAATGGAAAACATTTACATGAGTGTAACTAGTTGACTACAATCACCATTGTCTCATGCAGCCAGGGAATTAGGTATTAATCTCTATCCTAAGTACAGAATTTCAAATCATTGTTTTGATCATAATAGGTTTCATAAGTGAGATATAGAATAATGGCTTCAGTGAAATGGAAATTGCTCAGATAAAGAATTTAATAAGGTTATTGTGGGCTAGGAGAAGACTTCATGTCCTTTACTGTGCGTAGTACTATTTTTATTTTAATGTTGTATCCTGATAATAAGATTTACTGACACATCGATCAGAGAGATCTCATAAGGATCACATGAGTAGTGGTTTGAGAAGTGGTGGCCCACTCAGGTCCAGAACCAATGAGTCTAGGTATCATTTTTAATTAAAAGGACCGTACATGCAAGACCTCCTGATAAATAAACTCAAGGGGGTTACAGAAACCTACAAGTGTGAGCAATTCTGGATATTGGTGTTGATCCAAGTTTACGGACCCTAACTCTTATGACATATCTGATAGACATGTTATTATACTACACAATAAAATACCAAAAAAATAAATTATCACTTTACATTATTTTATTATTATTAAATTCATAGTGGCTCAGTGAAGCACTCGGGTCCTAGGTTGGTATCTGACCAGGCCAACACCTGCACAGGGTTTGCACAATTTCCTTGTTCCTTGTGTAGATTTCCTGTAATTGCTCAAACCCCCCCCCCCCCCCACTCCAAAATAATACAGATAGGTTTTTTGGCTTCCTAAAAAATTAGCTCTAATGTGTTTATATAAGATAAGGAAAAGAGGTTGTGAGGTTAAGAAAAGGGTAAAACAAGCATATTTTCCATGTAATTTACAATCTAGCACTAGATCGTGGCCACCATCTTCCTCATTACCTGCACTGTGGAAGCACTGCCACCCAGCCCCATTTTCTTAAAAAGAGGAAGGCAATGACCCCTTCGTTCTAGTGATGGATGGGGTTTCCAGCTGTCGAATAAATACATTTTAGCATATCCAAGCGATACGTAATCACATACTGTATTGGGAATACCCCTTCAGGTCTTAATAAAGAAATACAGCTACTAACCTGGGCCATTTAAATACTGTGTTAGAGAACAATGCAGACGGACTACAATTGGTTCTGTGCGGATCACATCCCATGCTACAGCAATTTCTTCCTGATGGATGGAAGAAAAAATGCAGAAACATCAAAATAACTCAACTCAGCTACATGAAGAAAACAAAAGAGAAAAATTTAAAGTTCTTTGTATTAGATAACATCAATGTATGGACTATTCTGTGATAACCAAAGATACAGAGACTGCAAAAAGAGGTGGTCCTTAAAGGGGTTGACTCAGCACAGGCAACAACTTTATTTGTTTATTCCCAGTAATGAATCAACGGGCTGGTTCCCGTTATACCTCCCAACTTTGTAACAAATATATTGAGGGAGGATAAATTTCTAAAATATAACTTTTATTTTTTCCCATAAAAATGGAATCACAATATCGTTGTGTGTGATAATATATTGCATATAAAGCCTGCATACTCGGCTTGTTGAGTATAGGATGGATGTTCCCAGAATGAGTACAGCAGGGTAGTTTAGGATCATAGGGTTGTACAGTAGTATCCTGTCAATTCCCAGACTAAATTTCTTCCCTCTCTGTTGACAACGGTGTCTGGTACTCGTTCTTACAAGAACGACCACGTTGTCTCTGAAGTCAATCCCGAGTTAGTTCCGTAACTGAGAGTGCTTATCACAGGGTTGATTGGGATCACATGAGTATACAGTGGTATTCTACCTAATCCACAAAAGGATTCTCAGACCTCACTGTTGACAACGATATCGGGCACTCATTCTGAAAAGAATGACCACGTTGTTTCTGGAACCTATCCCTGTACTGATATGATAGCTATGTTAGAGGTCGTACTCCTATTGCATATACAGCCTGCGTGTTAAGCTTGATAAGTGTTGGATAAATGTTCCCAGAGTGAGTATAGCAGGGTAGTTCAAGATCATAGGTTTGTACAGTGGTATTTTGTCAATCCCCAGACAAAATTTCTGCCCCTTTGTTGACATCGGTATCTGGTACTCGTTCTTACAAGAACGACCACGTTGTCTCTGAAGCAAATCCTCAGTTAGTTTTGTAACTGAGAGTGCTTATAACAGGGTTGATCAGGATCATCGGAGTATACAGTGGTATTCTACCTAGTCCACAATTAGATTCTCAGCCCTTACTGTTGACAATGATATTGGGCACTCGTTCCAAAAAGAATGACCCCGTTGTCTCTGGAGCCTATCCCTATACTGATATAGTGGTTATGCTAGAGGTCATACTCCAACGCGTTTCTCCATATGTTCTGGTTCATCAGGGAGTGTGTGAGCCTCACGGCTTGATAAATCATATGGCAATGGGCTGTGCCATATGATTTATCAAGGCGTGAGGCTCACACACCCCCTGATGAACCAGAAGATATGGGGAAACGCGTTGGAGTATGACCTCTAGCATAACCACTATATCAGTATAGGGATAGGCTCCAGAGACAACGGGGTCATTCTTTTTAGAACGAGTGCCCGATATTGTTGTCAACAGTAAGGGCTGAGAATCTAATTGTGGACTAGGTAGAATACCACTGTATACTCCGATGATCCCGATCAACCCTGTGATAAGCACTCTCAGTTACGGAACTAACTCGGGATTGACTTCAGAGACAACGTGGTCGTTCTTCTAAGAACGAGTACAAGACACCGTTGTCAACAGAGAGGGAAGCAATTTAGCCTGGGGTTTGACAGGATACCACTGTACAACCCTATGATCCTAAACTACCCTGCTGTACTCATTCTGGGAACATCTATCCTATACTCATCAAGCCGAAATACGCAGGCTGTATATGCAATATATTATCACACACAACGATATTGTTATTTCATTTTTATGGGAAAAAATAAAAGTTATATTTTAGAAATGTACCCTTCCTCAATATATTTGCAACAAGTTTATTTGCAGCCAAGATCACCACGGGTTCAGCTCCCGACACTACCGGAATACAGCTCGACTGCTCAAGTTTTACAGAGTGGCTCTTCATTCTGGCTCATAGAGAGGGACCCCATTTATGATGTCCATATGCCATAATAGGGCACAGGTTGCCTTCATAAGACTACCCCTTTAAGTACATTTTGATAGGGAGTGTACTAAATAGGGAGATTGCCCATACCAACCAAATTCCTGCTCTCGTTTTTCAAAATCCCTTTTGAAAAAGAAAGAAACAATCTGATTGCTTGCTATGGGCAACTTCAACTCTTTGCCTCTTTGCACCTGTTTTGATGAATCTTCTCCTTTATGTATCCAAGACTGGGAAAGGATTTTATCAAAGGGGTCAATGATTGTCAATGGGTCACTTCCAAGTCAGGGGACAAAATTTGTATAAATATCTTTTTATGTACACTATAGGCTGCTCTTAGTGGTTTGCCTGGTTTGGATAGCCCTATTTGAGATTGCAGGTCTCTTACCCAAAAGCCAATTCTAAAAAATCCTGCTACTGGTAGTTTACCCGAATGATTGTTCACAGCAAGGAAACTATAACGTTAATGTTCATGGAAAACATAAGATTTTAAGGAGCCCAATATAATTAATTGACATGGCTCGTGGTTTTAGAAAAAAGATAATAATTTTAATAAGGTTGTGCACTTTCAGCCAAAGTAAATCCCCTGTTTTCCCTTGCATGTGTCCTGAACACGGATTGTAGCATACCGATGTGTCCATTATTACCATTGCTTGAATTTGATTAAGAACTTCAACTTCTCATTAAACCAATTCAATACAATATCACGATATGCTAGCAAAACCCTTCACAGGCTATAATTCATATAGCATAGACGTCTTGTGACAGAGTGTCCTAGTTTTTTTTTTCAAAGCTGGTATTCACATGCCACACATTTCAGGATATGTTGAGATAAGGGGAAAGCTGAAAAAGGACACATCTGTAGAAACTGTTTCTATATTGCCTATGAAATAAGGATATATCCATTCAGAACACGTATACGATAGATTGGTTTCTTCACTACAGCAATGATGGTATAAACAGTAGAGAACTAAGGAACTAGAAGTATTCGTTAACAAGATATTAATTGAATATGAATTGCTATAGGCTAGGAATGTATTGGTAAATCCTATCTATAGAAAAGCAAGTTATTCCTGCAATGGCCTGAAAGGGATTGTCCACAATGGAGAATCTTTTATTTTAGAAGGGTCCTCCAACATAAGCTGAACACAGGGTATCCTGCTGCTGATACCCCAGCAATCGTCTGCATACCTTGGATGAACCCGGAAACACGTGTACAATTCCCCTGCAGCGCCACCACAGGGGAATTTAAGCATTACTCAGTTCCCTTTGAAATCAAACTGTCCCGTGCTGGACCTTCATCTATTAACCCAGTTCCTTAATAGGGTTTTTGTTTAACAAACATTTTTTGAAACCAAAACCAGACAATCCCTTTAAAACACAGGAAGCAATTAAAAGTGGAAACTGCACATTCCCCCTTAAAAATGTTGAATAAAGTTGGTAAATATAAAGTTAAAACACCGTGTTGCAGAAAACAATGCTGTCACTGATTTATTCAGCTGTTAAATAAGTAAGTTGTTTGTGTTCTACCAATTACACACCAGTAGACCAGGAAATTGATACAACTCTGCAAATAAGTAAAAAGTCAAAGAAAACAAAGAAGTAGAAACAGGAAAATCAGGTCCCTTGATCTCAACTTAAGTATGGCTTTAGCTAGAGGCCCTTCTGGAGTAACCTTCTCAATATCACAATTTGGACCCATCTTGGGATAAATGACCATGTACTGTATGCAGCTGCACACTATGTTGGGGAACATACAATACTTATCTATCTGAAGATGCTTGCACGTCAACTTAAATAGAAGCTGTCTGGCAATGTGAAGCCGGCGAGAAGGTCTCAAAAAGCAGCACATGATGTCATGTTATAAAGAGATTCAAATACAGATGCCCAAAAAAAGTCACTGAAATCTACCAGTCTGGAAAAGGTTACAAAGCCATTGCTAAGGCTCCAGCAAACCACAATGAGAGCCATTATCCACAAATAGAGAAAACTTGGAACAGTGGTGAACTTTCCCAGGAGTGGCCAGCCTACCAAAAATGTCACCAAGAGCGTATAGACGATTCATCCAAGAGGTCATAAAATAACCCAGACGAAGAACCAAAGAACTGCAGGCCTCAATCATCTATTCCACAGTAAGAAAGACACCATGCAAAAATTGCATCCATGGGAGAGATTCAAGGCGCAAATCACTGCTGACCAAAAAGAACACAAAGACTCATCCACATTTGTAAAAAAAAACAAACAAAAAAACACCTAGATGACCCTCAAGACTTTTGAGATAATATTCTGTTGAGTGATAAGTCAAAGGTAGAACTTTTTGGAAGACATGGGTCTTGTTACATCTGGTGTAAATCTAACACCGCATTCCACCATAAGAACATCATATCAACAGTTAAACATGGTGGTGAAAGTGTAATGGTCTGGGGCTGCTTTACTTCTGCAGGACCTGGATGATTTATCATAATTAAATGAACCCCGAATTCTGCTATCAGAAAATCCAGAAGGAGAATTTCCGCCCGTCAGTTCATGACCTGAAGCAGTTGGCTTATATAGCATGACAATGATCCAAAGCACATAAGCAAGTCCACCTCTGAATGGCCCAAAAGAAAAAAAGGTTTTGGAGTGACTGAGTCAAAGTCCTGACTTGAATCCCATTGAGATTCTGTGGCAAGAACTTAAAGGGGCAGTTCATGCTCAAAAACCCTCCAATGTAGCAGAATTAAAACAATTCTGCAAAGAAGAGCGGGACAAAATTCCTCCACAGCGACGTAAAAGACGCATCACAAACGTTTGTGAGGGTGGCACAACCAGTTATTAGGTTTAGGAGGACATTCATTTGTCACATGGGTAATATAGTTTTTGAATAAATCTTTATCCTTAATAAATGGAATGATCTTTTAAAAGCAGTATTTTGTATTTACTCATGTAGTCTTCATCTTATATTAAAATTAGACTGAAGCATTTAAATGTGACAAATTAGCAAACATAGAAAAAAAATTGGGTGAGGGGCAAATACTTTTTTACAGCACTGTATAATATAAAAGATCTACAAGCTGATGACATTTATTAAATCACCTCCTCCCTCCCATCCATTTCTACCCGTTTGCTCCCTATGATTTTCCCTACCCTCTTCTACCGTTTCACTACCTTATACTGCTTCTCTCTTATAGGGGTTTCCTGGGATTAAATGCATTTTACCCATTGGCCATAACTTTTATAAAATATGAATACAATTCTTCCATTATGACATGACAGATCTTTCTTCTTTGCATGTTCATGGGCTGTCCCCCTCTACCCGCACATTATAGAGCACAGCTCTCTACAGTGGCCGCTTCATTCAATAGAGTTGTCACTGTGATTGTACAGGGCTAGATCAGTCACTGTTAGTGGCCACGTGACAAGATCACGTGATCGCTGTACGAAGCTTTGCAACATTCTCTTGCCGATCATGCTTCTTTAGCTTCAAATATTCACTGTTTCCAGATTTCTCGAGGGGAATTCCCCTCAAAGCTTAAAATTCTCTAAATTGCCGGTTAATGAACATCCATTATTTTCAGAAAAAAGTTTTTTTCTATTTTATACTTCTCTTTTACTTGATTCTATGTCAATGTATTGCAAATTTTATGATGGGTTTATATGTCTGAGTGTTACTGATTGCTTCTAATATATATATATATATATATATATATATATATATATATATATATATATATATACAGTGAAGGAAATAAGTATTTGATCCCTTGCTGATTTTGTAATTTTGCCCACTGTCAAAGACATGAACAGTCTAGAATTTTTAGGCTAGGTTAATTTTACCAGTGTGTAAAGGATCTGCCAGGTCCAGCTTCGGGGTTAACTTCCAGAGGTAATCAGTCTTCACCTGAGTCTATCTCTCTGAGACTGACTCCAGCTTCCACCACTCAGGCTGGCAGGCTTAGGAGTGGGAGAGCCTATCGCAGCCTGGCCAGACTCAGCTAGCTCCCGCCCTCTGTCTATTTATACCTGCCTTTCCTGTTCCTCCTTGCTTGTGATTCTTTCCGTGTGGTTTCCTGGCCCAGCTACAGCTCCTAACAATTTGATCCTGCTCCATTCTGACCCTGGCTTTCTGACTACTCTTCTGCTCAGCGTTTGGTACCTCGTGCTCTCCTGGTTTTGACTTGGCTCGTTCACCACTCTGTTGCTCACGGTGTTGCCGTGGGCAACTGCCCCTTTCCCTTTGCTTTATATTCCCTTGTATGTTTGTCTCGTGCACTTACTGAGCGTAGGGACCGCCACCCAGTTGTACCCCGTCGCCTAGGGTGGGTCGTTGCAAGTAGGCAGGGACAGAGTGGCGGGTAGATTAGGGTTCACTTGTCCGTTTCCCTACCCCTATCATTACATAATCACAAGCCCATATACCTAGTCTACCCTGGTCCCTGACACTACTATGGACCCCCTTGAGACCCTGGATCAGAAAATGCAGGGTCTCTCCCTACAGGTCCAGGCCCTGGCTCAGAAGGTCAACCAGCCTGATGCTACCTTGGTAGTTCCCCTCACCTCAACTCCTGAACCCCACCTCAAGTTGCCCGACCGGTTCTCAGGGGACCGGAGGGCTTTTCTCTTCTTTCGGGAGAGTTGCAGGCTTTACTTTCGCTTAAAGCCCCTCTCTTCAGGTTCTGAGAACCAGCGAGTGGGTATAATTATGTCCCGGCTCCAGGACGGGCCCCAATAATGGGCCTTCTCCTTGGCTCCTAACGCCCCTGAACTTTCCTCCGTTGATCTTTTCTTTTCTGCTCTCGGACTCATTTATGACGAGACTGACAAGACTGCCTTTGCCGAGAGTCAGCTGGTGACCTTACGTCAGGGTAAGAGACCTGTTGAGGAGTATTGTTCTGACTTTAGGAAGTGGTGCGTAGCTTCTCGGTGGAATGACCCTGCCTTAAGGTGCCAGTTTAGGTTGGGTCTGTCGAATGCCCTGAAAGACCTGCTAGTTAGCTATCCCTCTTCTGACTCCCTAGACCAGGTTATGGCTTTAGCGGTACGACTTGACCGACGTCTCAAGGAACGTGTAAAGGATCTGCCAGGCACAGCGGGGTTAACTCCCAGAACTAATCAGTCAGCACCTGAGAATACATCCCTGAGACTGACTCCTGCTTCCACCATTCAGGCTGGCAGGCTTAGGAGTGGGAGAGCCTATCGTAACCTGGCCAGACTCAGCTAGCTCCCGCCCTCGGTCTATTTAAGCCTGCACTTCCTGTCCCTCGGTGCTTGTTATTGCTTTTGTTTCTTTCCTTGTGGTTCCTGGCCCAGCTACAGCTCCTGCTATTTTTGATCCTGCTCCATACCGACCCTGGCTTACCGACTACTCTTCTGCTTTTCGTTTGGTACCTCGCACACTCCTGGCTTGACTCGGCTCGTTCACCACTCTGGTTGCTCACGGTGTTGCCGTGGGCAACGGCCCCTTTTCCTTGCTTGTGTTCCTTGTATGTTTGTCGTGTTTGTCGTGCACTTACTGAGCGCAGGGACCGCCGCCCAGTTGTACCCCGTCGCCTAGGGCGGGTCGTTGCAAGTAGGCAGGGACAGAGTGGCGGGTACATTAGGGCTCACTTGTCCGTCTCCCTACCCCCTGCCATTACATAATAACAAGCCCATACCTAGTCTACCCCTGGTCCCTGACACCACTATGGATCCCCGTGAGACCCTGGCTCAGCAAATGCAGGGTCTCTCCCTACAGGTCCAGGCCCTGGCTCAGAGGGTCAACCAGCCTGATGCTACCCTGGTAGTTCCCCGCACCGCACCTCTTGAACCCCACCTCAAGCTGCCCGACCGGTTCTCAGGGGACCGGAGGACTTTTCTCTCCTTTCGGGAGAGTTGTAGGCTTTACTTTCGTTTAAAGCCTCATTCCTCAGGTTCTGAGAGCCAGCGGGTGGGTATAATTATGTCCCGGCTCCAGGAAGGGCCCCAAGAGTGGGCCTTCTCCTTGGCTCCTGACGCCCCTGAACTTTCCTCCGTTGATTGTTTCTTTTCTGCTCTCGGACTTATTTATGACGAGACTGACAGGACTGCCTTTGCCGAGAGTCAGCTGGTGACCTTAAGTCAGGGTAAGAGACCTGTTGAGGAGTATTGCTCTGACTTTCGGAAGTGGTGCGTAGCTTCTCGGTGGAATGACCCTGCCTTAAGGTGCCAGTTTAGGTTGGGTCTGTCGAATGCCCTGAAAGACCTGCTAGTTAGCTATCCCTCTTCTGACTCCCTAGACCAGGTTATGGCTTTAGCGATACGACTTGACCGACGTCTCAGGGAACGACAACGTGAACGTTTATGTGTTTTCTCCTCCGACTCCCCCATGATGCCTCCCGAAGCTCCGTTGCTTCGTTCCTCCCCGAAAGATTCAGAGATACCTATGCAACTCGGGGCCTCCGTGTCCCCCCAACAACGTAGAGAATTCCGCAGGAAGAATGGTCTCTGCTTCTACTGTGGGGATGACAAGCATCAAGTGAACAACTGTCCTAAGCGTAAGGTTGCAGCCAGAGAACTTCCGCGTCTAAGTGATCATCGGGGAGGTCACTTGGGCGCACAGGTATTTCCCGTAAATATGAAACGTACTAAGATCTTGCTTCCCTTTCAGGTCTCTTTTGGTGGTAGGTCTGCTACCGGCAGTGCTTTCGTGGATTCAGGGTCCTCTACTAATATCATGTCTGTGGAATTTGCTATGTCCCTTGCTATGCCTCTTATTGATTTGCCTAAACCTGTCCCGGTAGTGGGTATCGACGCCAATCCTCTTGCTAATGGTTATTTTACACAGCATACCCCTGTTTTTGAACTCCTTGTTGGCTCCATGCATTTGGAGCAATGCTCTGTACTGTTGATGCAGGGATTATCGTACGATTTGGTTCTAGGTCTTCCCTGGTTGCAGTTGCATAATCCTACGTTTGACTGGAATACTGGGGAGCTTACCAAATGGGGTAATGAATGTTGTACGTCATGTTTTTCTGTTAATTCTATTTCTCCCCCTAAGGAGGCGAATACGCTACCCGAGTTTGTTCAGGACTTCGCTGATGTTTTCTCTAGGGAGGCCTCCGAAGTGTTACCTCCTCATAGAGAATACGATTGCGCTATCGAATTGGTACCAGGAGCTAAGCTTCCTAAGGGTAGGATATTTAATCTTTCTTGTCCCGAACGTGAAGCTATGAGAGTGTATATCCAGGAATCCCTGGCCAAGGGTTACATTCGTCCCTCTTCTTCTCCGGTAGGTGCTGGCTTCTTCTTCGTGGGGAAGAAGGATGGTGGTCTTAGGACATGCATTGACTACCGTAGCCTGAATAAGGTCACGGTAAGGAACCAGTATCCCCTTCCTTTGATTCCTGATCTCTTTAATCAGGTTCAGGGGGCCCAATGGTTTTCTAAATTGGATCTACGGGGGGCGTATAACCTTATTCGCATCAAAGAGGGGGATGAGTGGAAGACTGCGTTTAACACGCCCGAAGGCCATTTCGAATACCTCGTCATGCCCTTTGGGTTGTGTAATGCCCCTGCGGTCTTCCAGAATTTCATAAATGAGATTTTGAGAAATTACCTGGGGATTTTTCTGGTAGTGTACCTTGATGACATACTGGTGTTTTCCAAGGACTGGTCCTCCCACGTGGAGCATGTCAGGAAGGTGCTCCAGGTCCTTCGGGAAAATAAACTGTTTGCCAAAACCGAAAAATGTGTGTTTGGGGTACAGGAGATTCCATTTTTGGGTCAAATCCTCACCCCTCATGAATTCCGCATGGACCCCGCCAAGGTTCAGGCTGTGGCGGAATGGGTCCAACCTGCCTCCCTGAAGGCGTTACAGTGTTTTTTGGGGTTTGCAAATTATTACAGGAGATTTATTGCGAACTTCTCGGTCATCGCTAAGCCCCTTACGGACCTCACTCGCAAAGGTGCTGATCCCCTCCACTGGCCTCCTGAGGCTGTCCAGGCTTTCGAGGTCCTTAAGAAGTGCTTTGTCTCGGCCCCGGTGCTGGTTCAGCCCAACCAAATGGAGCCATTTATTGTGGAAGTTGACGCATCTGAGGTGGGAGTGGGGGCTGTCTTGTCCCAGGGTACCAGGTCCCTCACCCATCTACGCCCCTGTGCCTACTTCTCCAGGAAGTTTTCGCCAACTGAAAGTAACTATGATATTGGCAACCGCGAACTCTTAGCCATTAAATGGGCATTTGAAGAGTGGCGCCACTTCCTGGAGGGGGCTAGGCACCAGGTAACGGTCCTTACCGACCACAAGAATCTGGTTTTCCTAGAATCTGCCCGGAGGCTAAACCCGAGACAAGCTCGATGGGCGTTATTTTTTACCAGATTCAATTTTTTGGTTACCTATAGGGCTGGGTCTAAAAATATTAAGGCTGATGCACTGTCGCGTAGCTTCATGGCCAGCCCTCCTTCGGAGGAAGATCCTGCTTGTATTTTGCCTCCAGGTATAATCATTTCCTCGATCGATTCTGATTTAGTCTCTGAAATTGCTGCTGATCAAGGTGCAGCTCCCGGGAACCTTCCTGAGAACAAGCTGTTTGTTCCCCTGCAATTCCGGCTAAGGGTACTTAGGGAAAATCATGACTCCGCACTATCTGGCCATCCAGGCATCCTGGGTACCAAACACCTCATTACCAGAAATTATTGGTGGCCTGGGTTGCCTAAAGACGTTAAGGCCTACGTCGCCGCTTGTGAGGTTTGTGCTAGGTCCAAGACTCCCAGGTCCCGACCAGCGGGCTTACTGCGTTCGTTGCCCATTCCCCAGAGACCTTGGACACATATCTCCATGGATTTTATCACCGATTTGCCTCCATCCCAAGGCAAGTCGGTGGTGTGGGTGGTGGTGGACCGCTTCAGTAAGATGTGCCACTTTGTGCCCCTCAAGAAACTACCTAACGCCAAAACGTTGGCTACCTTGTTTGTCAAACACATCCTGCGTCTCCATGGGGTCCCTGTCAATATTGTTTCGGACAGAGGGGTACAATTTGTTTCATTGTTTTGGAGAGCCTTCTGTATGAAGTTGGGGATTGATCTGTCCTTCTCCTCTGCCTTCCATCCTGAAACCAATGGCCAAACGGAGAGGACTAATCAGTCTCTAGAACAATACTTAAGGTGTTTTGTCTCTGACTGTCAATTTGATCGGGTCTCTTTCATTCCCCTCGCCGAATTTTCCATTAATAACCGGGTCAGTAACTCGTCAGGGGTCTCTCCTTTTTTTTGTAATTTTGGGTTTAATCCACGGTTCTCCTCCGTTTCACCTGGTAGTTCCAACAATCCTGAGGTAGAGGTCGTTCATCGGGAACTGTGCACAGTCTGGGCCCAGGTTCAGAAAAACCTAGAGGTGTCCCAGAGCGTACAAAAAACTCAGGCTGATAAGAAACGTTCTGCTAACCCCCTGTTTATGGTCGGGGATCTGGTGTGGTTGTCGTCTAGGAACTTGCGTCTCAAGGTTCCGTCCAAGAAGTTTGCTCCCCGGTTTATTGGGCCGTATAAAGTCATTGAGGTCCTCAATCCTGTCTCCTTCCGGCTGGAGTTACCCCCGTCTTTTCGGATACACGACGTGTTTCATGCCTCCCTCCTCAAACGCTGCTCCCCGTCCTTGGCTCCCTCGAGGAGACCTCCTGTTCCCATCCTCACCCCGGAGGGGGTGGAATTCGAGGTGGCCAGGATTGTGGACAGCAAGATGGTCCAAGGCTCCCTCCAGTACCTGGTCCATTGGAGAGGATACGGGCCCGAGGAGAGGACTTGGGTACCCGCCCGGGATGTTCACGCTGGGGTATTGGTCAGGAGGTTCCACCTGCGTTTCCCCAGTAAGCCAGGTCCACTTAGAAAGGGTCCGGTGGCCCCTCATAAAAGGGGGGGTACTGTAAAGGATCTGCCAGGCACAGCGGGGTTAACTCCCAGAACTAATCAGTCAGCACCTGAGAATACATCCCTGAGACTGACTCCTGCTTCCACCATTCAGGCTGGCAGGCTTAGGAGTGGGAGAGCCTATCGTAACCTGGCCAGACTCAGCTAGCTCCCGCCCTCGGTCTATTTAAGCCTGCACTTCCTGTCCCTCGGTGCTTGTTATTGCTTTTGTTTCTTTCCTTGTGGTTCCTGGCCCAGCTACAGCTCCTGCTATTTTTGATCCTGCTCCATACCAACCCTGGCTTACCGACTACTCTTCTGCTTTTCGTTTGGTACCTCGCACACTCCTGGCTTGACTCGGCTCGTTCACCACTCTGGTTGCTCACGGTGTTGCCGTGGGCAACGGCCCCTTTTCCTTGCTTGTGTTCCTTGTATGTTTGTCGTGTTTGTCGTGCACTTACTGAGCGCAGGGACCGCCGCCCAGTTGTACCCCGTCGCCTAGGGCGGGTCGTTGCAAGTAGGCAGGGACAGAGTGGCGGGTAGATTAGGGCTCACTTGTCCGTCTCCCTACCCCCTGCCATTACAGAACGACAACGCGAACGTTTATGTGTTTTCTCCTCCGACTCCCCCATGATGCCTCCCGAGGTTCCGTTGCTTCGTTCTTCCCCGGAAGACTCAGAGGTACCTATGCAACTCGGGGCCTTCGTGTCCCCCCAACAACGTAGAGATTTCCGCAGGAAGAATGGTCTCTGCTTCTACTGTGGGGATGACAAGCATCAAGTGAACAACTGTCCTAAGCGTAAGAATGCAGCCGGAGAACTTCCGCACCGAAGTGATCATCGGGGAGGTCACTTGGGCGCACAGGTATTTCCCGTAAATATGAAACATAATAAGATCTTGCTTCCCTTTCAGGTCTCTTTTGGTGGTAGGTCTGCTACCGGCAGTGCCTTCGTGGATTCAGGGTCCTCTGTTAATATCATGTCTGTGGAATTTGCTATGTCTCTTGCTATGCCTTTGATTGATTTGCCTAAACCTGTCCCGGTAGTGGGTATCGACTCCACTCCTCTTGCTAATGGTTATTTTACACAGCATACCCCTGTTTTTGAACTCCTTGTTGGCTCCATGCATTTGGAGCAGTGCTCTGTACTGTTGATGCAGGGATTATCGTCCGATTTGGTTTTAGGCCTTCCCTGGTTGCAGTTGCATAATCCCACGTTTGACTGGAATACTGGGGAGCTTACCAAATGGGGTAATGAATGTTTGACGTCATGTTTTTCTGTTAATTCTATTTCTCCCCCTGAGGAGGTGAACACGCTACCTGAGTTTGTTCGGGACTTCGCTGATGTTTTCTCTAAGGAGGCCTCCGAAGTGTTACCTCCTCATAGAGAATACGATTGCGCTATTGAATTGGTACCAGGAGCTAAGCTTCCTAAGGGTAGGATATTTAATCTTTCTTGTCTCGAACGTGAAGCCATGAGAGAGTATATCCAGGAATGCCTGGCCAAGGGTTACATTCGCCCCTCTACTTCTCCGGTAGGTGCTGGCTTCTTCTTCGTAGGGAAGAAGGATGGTGGTCTTAGGCCATGCATTGACTACCGTAACCTGAATAAGGTCACTGTAAGGAACCAGTATCCCCTTCCTTTGATTCCTGATCTCTTTAATCAGGTTCAGGGGGCCCAATGGTTCTCTAAGTTTGATCTACGGGGGGCGTATAACCTTATCCGCATCAAAGAGGGGGATGAGTGGAAGACTGCGTTTAACACGCCCGAAGGTCATTTCGAATACCTCGTCATGCCCTTTGGGTTGTGTAATGCGCCGGCGGTCTTCCAGAATTTCATAAATGAGATTTTGAGAGATTACCTGGGGATATTTCTTGTAGTGTACCTTGATGACATACTGGTGTTTTCCAAGGACTGGCCCTCCCACATTGAGCATGTCAGGAAGGTGCTCCAGGTCCTTCGGGAAAACAAACTGTTTGCTAAGACCGAAAAATGTGTGTTTGGGGTACAGGAGATACCATTTTTGGGTCAAATCCTCACTCCTCATGAATTCCGCATGGACCCCGCCAAGGTTCAGGCTGTGGCGGAATGGGTCTAACCTGCCTCCCTGAAGGCGTTACAGTGTTTTTTGGGGTTCGCTAATTATTACAGGAGATTCATTGCTAACTTCTCGGTCATCGCTAAGCCTCTTACGGACCTCACTCACAAAGGTGCTGATCTCCTCCACTGGTCTCCAGAGGCTGTCCAGGCTTTTGAGGTCCTAAAGAAGTGCTTTATCTCGGCCCCGGTGCTGGTTCAGCCCAACCAAATGGAGCCATTTATCGTGGAAGTTGACGCATCCGAGGTGGGAGTGGGGGCTGTCTTGTCCCAGGGTACCAGGTCCCTCACCCATCTCCGCCCCTGTGCCTACTTCTCCAGGAAGTTTTCGCCCACTGAGTCTAACTATGATATTGGCAACAGCGAACTCTTAGCCATTAAATGGGCATTTGAAGAGTGGCACCACTTCCTGGAGGGGGCTAGGCACCAGGTAACGGTCCTTACCGACCACAAGAATCTGGTTTTCCTAGAATCTGCCCGGAGGCTAAACCCGAGACAAGCTCGATGGGCGCTATTTTTTACCAGATTCAACTTTTTGGTTACCTATAGGGCTGGGTCTAAAAATATTAAGGCCGATGCACTGTCGCGTAGCTTCATGGCCAGCCCTCCTTCGGAGGAAGATCCTGCTTGTATTTTGCCTCCCGGTATAATCATTTCTTCTATTGATTCTGATTTAGTCTCTGAAATTGCAGCTAATCAAGGTTCAGCTCCTGGGAACCTTCCTGAGGACAAGCTGTTTGTTCCCCTGCAATACCGGCTAAGGGTACTTAAGGAAAATCATGACTCTGCACTATCTGGTCATCCAGGCATCCTGGGTACCAAACACCTCATTGCCAGAAACTATTGGTGGCCTGGGTTGCCTAAAGACGTTAAGGCCTACGTCGCCGCTTGTGAGGTTTGTGCTAGGTCCAAGACTCCCAGGTCCCGACCAGCGGGCTTACTACGTTCGTTGCCCATTCCCCAGAGACCTTGGACACATATCTCCATGGATTTTATCACCGATTTGCCTCCATCCCAAGGCAAGTCGGTGGTGTGGGTGGTAGTAGACCGCTTCAGTAAGATGTGCCACTTTGTGCCCCTCAAGAAACTAGTCAACGCCAAGACGTTAGCTACCTTGTTTGTCAAACACATCCTGCGTCTCCATGGGGTCCCTGTCAATATTGTTTCGGACAGAGGGGTACAATTTGTTTCTTTGTTTTGGAGAGCCTTCTGTAAGAAGTTGGAGATTGATCTGTCCTTCTCTGCTTTCCATCCTGAAACCAATGGCCAAACTGAGAGGACTAATCAATCTCTAGAACAATATTTAAGGTGTTTTATCTCTGACTGTCAATATGATTGGGTCTCATTCATTCCCCTCGCTGAATTTTCCCTTAATAACCGGGTCAGTAACTCGTCAGGGGTCTCCCCCTTTTTCTGTAATTTTGGGTTTAAT
Organism: Rhinoderma darwinii; assembly: GCF_050947455.1. Classification (NCBI taxonomy): domain Eukaryota; kingdom Metazoa; phylum Chordata; class Amphibia; order Anura; family Rhinodermatidae; genus Rhinoderma; species Rhinoderma darwinii. The sequence goes on along the minus strand of NC_134687.1, from coordinate 583,385,323 downwards.
CCACGGTTCTCCTCCGTTTCACCTGGTAGTTCCAACAATCCCGAGGTAGAGGTCGTTCATCGGGAACTGTGCACAGTCTGGGCCCAGGTTCAGAAGAACCTAGAGGCGTCCCAGAGCGTACAAAAAACTCAGGCTGATAGAAAACGTTCTGCTAACCCCTTGTTTATGGTCGGGGATCTGGTGTGGTTATCATCTAGGAACTTGCGTCTTAAGGTCCCGTCCAAGAAGTTTGCTCCCCGGTTTATTGGGCCGTATAAGGTCATTGAAGTCCTCAATCCTGTCTCCTTCTGGCTGGAGTTACCCCCATCTTTTCGTATACACGACGTGTTTCATGCCTCCCTCCTTAAACGCTGCTCCCCGTCCTTGGCTTTCTCGAGGAACCCTCCTATTCCCGTTCTCACCCCTGAGGGGGTGGAATTCGAGGTGGCCAAGATTGTGGACAGCAAGATGGTCCAAGGCTCCCTCCAGTACCTGGTCCATTGGCGAGGATACGGGCCTGAGGAGAGGACTTGGGTACCCGCCCGGGATGTTCACGCTGGGGTATTGGTCAGGAAGTTCCACCTTCGTTTCCCCAGTAAACCAGGTCCACTTAGAAAGGGTCCGGTGGCCCCTCATAAAAGGGGGGGTACTGTAAAGGATCTGCCAGGTCCAGCTTCGGGGTTAACTTCCAGAGGTAATCAGTCTTCACCTGAGTCTATCTTTCTGAGACTGACTCCAGCTTCCACCACTCAGGCTGGCAGGCTTAGGAGTGGGAGAGCCTATCGCAGCCTGGCCAGACTCAGCTAGCTCCCGCCCTCTGTCTATTTATACCTGCCTTTCCTGTTCCTCCTTGCTTGTGATTCTTTCCGTGTGGTTTCCTGGCCCAGCTACAGCTCCTAACAATTTGATCCTGCTCCATTCTGACCCTGGCTTTCTGACTACTCTTCTGCTCAGCGTTTGGTACCTCGTGCTCTCCTGGTTTTGACTTGGCTCGTTCACCACTCTGTTGCTCATGGTGTTGCCGTGGGCAACTGCCCCTTTCCCTTTGCTTTATATTCCCTTGTATGTTTGTCTCGTGCACTTACTGAGCGTAGGGACCGCTACCCAGTTGTACCCCGTCGCCTAGGGCGGGTCGTTGCAAGTAGGCAGGGACAGAGTGGCGGGTAGATTAGGGCTCACTTGTCCGTTTCCCTACCCCTATCATTACACAGTGAGAGATAGATTATATTTAAAAAAAAAAGAAAATCACATAGTCAAAATTATATATATTTATTTGCATTGTGCACTGAGAAATAAGTATTTGATCCCTTTGGCAAACAAGACTTAATACTTGGTGGCAAAACCCTTGTTGGCAAGCACAGCAGTCAGACGTTTTTTGTAGTTGATGATCAGATTTGCACACATGTTAGATGGAATTTTGGCCCACTCCTCTTTGCAGATCATCTGTAAATCATTAAGATTTCGAGGCTGTCGCTTGGCAACTCGGATCTTCAGCTCCCTCCATAAGTTTTCGATGGGATTAAGGTCTGGAGACTGGCTAGGCCACTCCATGACCTTAATGTGCTTCTTTTTGAGCCACTCCTTTGTTGCCTTGGCTGTATGTTTCGGGTCATTGTCGTGCTGGAAGACCCAGCCACGAGCCATTTTTAATGTCCTGGTGGAGGGAAGGAGGTTGTCACTCAGGATTTGACAGTACATGGCTCCATCCATTCTCCCATTCATGCGGTGAAGTAGTCCTTTGCCCTTAGCAGAGAAACACCCCCAAAACATAATGTTTCCACCTCCATGCGTGACAGTGGGGACGGTGTTCTTTGGGTCATAGGCAGCATTTCTCTTCCTCCAAACACGGCGAGTTGAGTTAATGCCAAAGAGCTCAATTTTAGTCTCATCTGACCACAGCACCTTCTCCCAATCACTCTCAGAATCATCCAGATGTTCATTTGCAAACTTCAGACGGGCCTGTACATGTGCCTTCTTGAGCAGGGGGACCTTGCGGGCACTGCAGGATTTTAATCCATTACGGCATAATGTGTTACCAATGGTTTTCTTGGTGACTGTGGCCCCAGCTGCCTTGAGATCATTAACAAGTTCCCCCCGTGTCGTTTTCGGCTGAGCTCTCACCTTCCTCAGGATCAAGGATACCCCACGAGGTGAGATTTTGCATGGAGCCCCAGATCCATGTCGATTGACAGTAATTTTGTATGTCTTCCATTTTCTTACTATTGCACCAACAGTTGTCTCCTTCTCACCCAGCGTCTTACTTATGGTTTTGTAGCCCATTCCAGCCTTGTGCAGGTCTATGATCTTGTCACTGACATCCTTAGAAAGCTCTTTGGTCTTGCCCATGTTGTAGAGGTTAGAGTCAGACTGATTAATTGAGTCTGTGGACAGGAGTCTTTTATACAAGTGACCATTTAAGACAGCTGTCTTTAATGCAGGCACCAAGTTGATTTGGAGCGTGTAACTGGTCAGGAGGAGGCTGAACTCTTAATGGTTGGTAGGAGATCAAATACTTATTTCTCTGTGCACAATGCAAATAAATATATATAATTTTGACTATGTGATTTTCTGTTTTTTTTAATATAATCTATCTCTCACTGGTAAAATTAACCTAGCCTAAAAATTCTAGACTGTTCATGACTTTGACAGTGGGCAAACTTACAAAATCAGCAAGGGATCAAATACTTATTTCCTTCACTGTATGTATATATATATATATATATATATATATATATATATATATATATATATATATATTTATATATATACATACATATATATATATATATATACATACAGTGAAGGAAATAAGTATTTGATCCCTTGCTGATATATATATATATATATATATATATATATATATATATATATATATATATATATAGATATATAAAAGCTAACAAAAATGTAATAATTCAAGTAATAAAAAAAATAGTATCCAGTTCTAAATTACTTACATCTAAGAAGCTAACATCTATATGTAAGTCAATATCCACATCATCAATTGCTCCATATTCCCTGCAATACAAATAGATATGATGTCATAAATTATAACAATAATAATAATAATAATAATAATAATGATATGACAAGCAGATATTGCAATGTAAAAAGTATTTTTAACAATACTCAACATTACACTGTAAAAATACTTTTGCATAAAAAAAATTATCTGTGTAGCAATGGACTGAGCACACAAACTTTTTTTCCCAGGAGCAGCACAACCCTTTCCCATATGCTGTGTCTAGTTTTGCAGCCCATTAAAGTGAATGGGGCTGAACTACAATACCAGACATTGCCTAAGAACAAAAGTGTTGCTGTTTTCTTTCTCTAGACAACCCTTTTAGGATATATTTTTAATGCAAAAAAACAAACATTTTTCAGATTTTTTTTTTTAAAGAGGCTCTGTCCCCAGATTATAAGTGCCCTATCTCCTACATAATCTGATTGGCGTTGTAATGTAGATAACAGCAGTGAATTTTATTTTGTAAAACAATCATTTTTTAGCAAGTTATGAGCAATTTTTGATTTATGCTAATTAGTTTCTTAATAGGCAACTGGGCATGTTTTTACTTTTGACCAAGTGGTCGTTGTACAGAAAAGTGTATGACACTGACCAATCAGTGACCAATCAGTGTCATACACTTCTCATTGTTCCAGCCCATTGTTACAGTGTGATTGTGCAGTAAAAGAAGCTGGGCTGGAACAATGAGAAGTGTATGACGCTGATTGGTCACTGATTGGTCAGCGTCATACACTCCTCTGTACAACGCCCAGTTGGTCAAAAGTAAAAACACGCCCAGTTTTCTATTAAGAAACAAATTAGCATAAATTTAAAATTGCTCATAACTTGGTAAAAAATGATAGTTTTTCAAAATAAAAACCACTGCTGTTATCTACATTACAGCGCCGATCACATTATGTAGGAGATAGGGCACTTATAATCTGGTGACAGAGCCTCTTTAAGCAAATTAAACCTTTAAGAATGATAATTTAAAATTCAAAAATGACCAAAAAAACATCACTTTTTAACAGAAAAGGACAAAAAGAGGCTCCTCCAGCACCATGTGACGACAGAAACCGTTGGTTGGGCGCAGCAGTGATGTGTCGTCCATAGTGGCCTAACCACTGGTGCCAGATTTTAGCTCCTGCCGTCATGCGGCACATGGCGGGGACCCTGCTGACATTATAGCGGAAGTATATTTAGAATAAAATTGTTAACATTTGGTGCTATTTGCAAGTGTAATTTAGAGGTTGGAAACCACAGTCAATAGTCTCCATGAAATCGTATCAAGGTGTATGGCAAGTTGATGATAATGAATAACAAGCCATTTGCGATTACTTATCTCTTTTTTTCAGGAAAAAGACACCATGGACTGGCGAACAGGAAAATGGCTTATTTATGGCCTTTCAGCAGAATAAAGGGGCTGTGGCGTTTGCTGGAGCACTGCGGCCCCTTCATTATTTGTCCAGGCACATCAAGGTGCATACGAGTGTGGATGTGCCTGCTACTGCCTCTCAGTGCATTCAAGTGTACAGGGCTGATCTGCCGTACCACACACATCCACACTTGTATATATATGGCCTCTTTGTTCTGTTGATTTGACCTCGAGTCATACATTGATGGTTTTTCCAGTTAGGGTATGTGCACACACACTAATTACGTCCGTAATTGACGGACGTATTTCGGCCGCAAGTACCGGACCGAACACAGTGCAGGGAGCCGGGCTCCTAGCATCATACTTATGTACGACGCTAGGAGTCCCTGCCGGACAACTGTCCCGTACTGTAATCATGTTTTCAGTACGGGACAGTTGTCCTGCAGCGAGGCAGGGACTCCTAGCATCGTACATAAGTATGATGCTAGGAGCCCGGCTCCCTGCACTGTGTCGGTCCGGTACTTGCGGCCGAAATACGTCCGTCAATTACGGACGTAATTAGTGTGTGTGCACATACCCTTAATCTTAAGCCATAGTTTAAATTAAAATAAAATTCTTAGATTTGTGGATATGAGCTTTCTTTATATGCAGATGCAAGGTATTATGGGTAGACGCACACAGTGGTAATACAAAATCTGATATAAAATCTTTGATAAAGTTTATCGACAACATTCTACATAGCATACACTATATATTGGGGATTACCTGAGAGATACAGCACTGGGTCCATAGATTTCTCTCACCGCTGCGAGGTCAGCTTCCAACTGTGGGTGCTTATGGAGTTCTCCATCATAACTCACCTGCACAAGAGAGAATACTTCATGTTAGCGACCTTTAATTACAGCTGAAATGGAGACCAATGGCGAAGAATCCTTCTTTTTACTTGTTAGAGTAGGGCTCACATGCTTTTTGGCTTTCAATACTCTCCAAGCTCTAAATGGTGCAAAATGGAAGTCCCCAAGCTTGAGAGCATCATGTTTGATCGCAGCACTGAAGGAGTTTTCTTCAATCCCTAAAATTGCGGCAGAAGTAGGGTTGTGTACACTGTTAGGGCTCATTCAGACGAACATGAATAACGTCCGTGTGCTGCGCAGGGAAATCACGCACAGCACACGGACCCATTGATTTCAATGGGGCCGTTCGCACATGCAGGAGTTTTCATGCAGCGTGTGTCAGTTGCGTAAAACTCACTGCATGTCCTATATTGGTGCGTTTTTCACTATATGGGTGCGTGAAAATCACGCACAGCACACGGATGCAAATCCGTGTGCTGTGCGTGATTTACGCATCAATTCAATTGAAAAAAAAAGATGTGCTTTGCGAGTGCATGAATAACTCGTGCCCCTCGCAAAGCACACTGATGCATAACGGACCAGATTCACGCTAATTTTTCACGCGCGTGAATCTGATACGCTCGTGTGAATGTAGCCTTAGTATCTGCAAGATCATCATGAAGAAAATGCATGAGATGATGCAGCAACTGTGAGCTGCCAGCGAACCATGACATACTTTTTTCTTGTGGGTCAGGAGGAGGTTAAAAAGCGATTCTATACATGAACAGATGAACCTACATAGAGGTGATCTTGTTCTGGTGGAAAAATCCAATATGGATCCTACCCTGGAGTGATGAGCAACAATATTAAGGCTATGTTTACATGTGTGTTGTGATTTCCTTTAAGAACAGAAGCCACGACACAGTGGCGGATACGGCAAACGACCAATACCACCAGTGCCTGATGGACCAAACTGAGTTATAATGGGGTCCGTTAGGTTCTGTTGTGCTGTTCATTATTTTGAAGGGAAGAATAGCGCTGCAAGCTGCAATATTCTTCCTTTTAGATCTGACGGAAACTGCGACAGAGGCTCCATAATCTATGACCTCCTTGGGTTTACTGGTGTACAATAGTATCTGCAGTTGTTAGTAGCTAGGAAACCACATGCAGGGGGCCCAAGAGACTGATAGCTTCTGGTGTTTTTGAGAAACAGAAAAGTACTTTCTATGATTATGTCCTAATAATACTGAACATTATAACTGGTACATTCTCAGTAGGAGCAAGAGTGTCCTTTTGACCTCTGTCGGATTGGTATACGTCAGTAAACTTTTTTTCAACTGTATGGAATACCGCATTTTGATGCCCTATTCCATACAGAGGCATCCCGTAAAAAAATGTATACTGTGCGGTATATGTTCTTTTTTTATGGACGACAGAGGCATCTTTTGGAGGTATTCGATGGGAAATACTTCTGATAGCTCTGACGTACACTGCAAACAATGTGAATAGACCATAAAGAGTAATGAGCCCACTACACAACTTTCATGTGCTACAAATCATCCTATTTCTAGTGTATGTTCTAAAAAGTCATATATAGTAATTCCCTACTATTGTTTGCTACTATTATTAGCCCACACCCGTATCAGTTGAAGGAATCTGATAATAGAGCAATTTCCCACCACCATAAACTCAATTTCCCACCATTGCCCTACTAGTGTATCAGCACAATATCAGCTGCTATTTACTATATTCTGCCTATAGATCAGCAGATATAAGCCTATATAAAACATTTCTGTTAGCCAGAGCGGCTACAAAGAGCATCTCTCACTCTGAAGGACCTGACATGTCCGTGTATTATATAGACAGCCTATTGATTTCCATGGGAAACGGTGTAATGCTTCATTTCCCCTGTGGTGGTGCTGTAGGAAAACTGAATATTTCCACCTCATTCCTGTGCAGATTACAGCAGATTGGGGGCGGGGATGGGCTCTTCTGACAAAAAGGCATTGTCCAAAGGTGACTACTGCTTTAATTTATGATGATATGATAAGGAAACATAAAAAATAATTGTTGGATATCCCAAATGACTATAGGGGAAATTTATTTTGGAGTATACATTGCTGGTGAGTTTGAAAAATAAAGAGTACTTTCCACACTTGAGTTTTCTGCTTTTCCGCTTTTCTTCTGGATTACCCTAGGTTCATCATTGGTGGTCCAGTGATGGAAGCAGAGACCAGCGATTGTCCTTACGAGTATCTGACCATGCGTGCACAAATATGCACCTTCTGTTAAGCAGGTAGCAGGGACAATTACAGATGCTGCCATCACTGAACCATTTTTGGCGTCATGACCGATCCAGATAAGAGAATGGGCACTGTGAAGAGCACTTTAAAGTGGTCATAGTTATGGGATACTGCTATGTATTCAAGGGCATTCATTTGGGAACATTTTCAATGCATGACCTATATTTTAAGGCATTAAGAATATGTTTTAAAAAAGATCACATTAACACATTATCTCTATAAAGTAACTTTTTAAAATTAGGTGAGAATTGTTTAGCCAAATGGCAAACTCAGCTTTGCTACATTTAATACCTAAATTCACCAAGAGTATTGTACTGGTAAAGATCAGTTAAAATAGGGTTAAATTTAATGTAGCACCTGCAAAGCATTTTATAATCGCTGTACACAGAATATGATCTACTCTTCTGTAAAATAAATTCCCCATCTCAATAATTAATAGGCCCACATAGTCCTTGGTAGTTTATATATCTTTATTTATAATGCATAAGTTCCAAGAGGGCCTGTAAGGGAATTAATTTTAAAGTGAATAAGGAATGCATTAAGATTCTGTTTCACAAATATTGTGCATGATAAAACATATTGAACCTAATGGTTAAGTTGTCATTTTAGGAATATTTACATTAAATATGTATTCTGTATAAAAATGAAATCTCACATGTTAGAACCCTAATCTACTGCACAGGAGAACTCTCCAATTTAATAGAATGCCATTAAATTGTATAGCTGTGTGTTATAAATCATAATAAATAAAACATACACTAAGCTAATAAAATATTCAATCACACAGAGAAGACATTAAAATATTGTAAAGGAGTTTAAATATGTATTCCTAAGTCTATGAACACATCTCAAGTTTCTAACTTAATGCTAAGAGCCTTAAGATGCTGCATAAGAAAGTCAAGTTTTAATTACCACTTTTCTTAAGCAACAGAGGACTAAGGCTGGGTTCACACAGAGTTTTTTGCAGGCGGAAAATCTGCCTCAATATTCCGTTTGGAATTTTGAGGCAGATTTTGCTCTGCTTGCACGCCGATTTTCTCTGCGTTTTTCGCAAAAAATGCCTCGAAATACGCTTTTTCTGCCTCCTATTGATGTCAATGGGAGGTCAGAGGCTCGCGGGAAAGAAACGCCTCCGCCTGAAATCAATGGGAGGCATTTTCGGCCATTTTTTGGGCATGTTTTCCGACGCGGTTTCCGCGTCAAAAAGCTCAGCGTGAACTCCCCCTAAATGTTATTTCATACACGATGCAGTAGGATCCTCTATTTTCTGAAGACAAACAAATGTAGATGGAACTACTTCTGCTATGATACAGAATTTGTCATCTTAATTTTAGAGGTGACATCTTGTGTGCCTTGATAGCTAGGGGTGTAGCTATCAGGAGAGGGGGGGGGGGACGCTGGAGAGGAATGAGCCCTATATGCTGCATGCGAGGGGTGGAGACATCAAAAAGCCACTCTGCCTTGGCCAGAGTATTCAAATGTAGGACTAGGGAAGTGAACTGAATCTCTGCCCTACGGTAAGCCTATTGGTCCAACCACTGGGAGCCCAATCGATCAGTAAAACAGGATGTTCCTCCTCCTACGATGATACGCCAAAGTGAGAGGAGTTTCATGAAGCAATGGCTGAGATGGCTGTTTTCGTATTTCCCATAGACTTGCGTGGAGCACCCCTGCCGATCAGCTGTTTGAAGGGGCCGCGCTGCTCGTACAAGCCCCGCAGTTTCTTCATTGTTTACATGGATGTTCTTCCTGTTCGTACTTGCATGCGTTGTTACATTTGTAGCGGCCATGCAAGGTATTGTACCACAGTCCCATTCAAACTTCATGACTAATGTATTGCATTGACTTATAATAACTCTGTTAGGTTTCTGATTTACATGAGTAAAAGAGTACATTTTCACAAGAGACTACACTATTTTACCTAATACTGACAACGGAAAACTGATAGAATGTAACAATGAAAGAAAGGGTAGAATTAAAGGACCCCAGGAAGAGTAAGCTTTTGTCCCAGATTACCTCGAGTTCATTGGTGGTTCAGGGATGGCAGCACGGTCCTAACTTGGTCCTTGCTGCCAACAAAGTAGCTTGTGAGTACTTGGCATGCACATTATTTTAACAAATCCCCGTCCTTACTGCTATAATTGAACTATTAATGGTGTCATTGTAAACAGTCACCACAAAGGCGAGACAAGAAAACTGTTGATCTGTAACCTGCAGAAGAAGACACTGTAATTGGAGAGGCTATTTCTGGATAAGGAACTTTGGCTCAGACAGAAAGATGGTGTGTGAAGTTTTTTCAGTCAGTGCACGTGTGGAGAGATCTGTTCCAGAGGTGGTCCTTGTGAGCTGTATACAGAGAATCTGTGTGCAGAGGAGCAGGCCAGTGAGTACCAGGAGGAGAAACAGAGCTGAGGAGACAAGGCAGCCAGACAACGGGTATATGAGTGGGGGTCAGCAGAGTGAGGTCTCCAGTAAAACAGAGGTTGCATCGAAGAAAGGCTAGAAGCATCCATCTATACAGAAAAGACCACCTAGTGTCCGGAGAGCAGAATACAAAGGGAGGTAAAGAGAGCAGTCTACCAGACTATATGGTAAAAACTGAGTTGTCCCGTTGGACTATTGTAATATTATCTTTACTTTAACTTAGAGAGAATTTTCTGACACAAAAAGGGACTTCCCAAAGCGTTGCAGTATCCTGGCTGTCACTGTTGCTTGTAATAACGGATTGACTAGATTACCGTCTCAGGTAAGAGAAAGGGCACTCTAGCTGGCTTTTTTTAAGGAGGCACTGTGGATGCTGTACCAATGTGGAGAGATTCAAAGCCCTACTAATCTAAAATGTATAAATTCTTTAAAGAAATTTACAATAATTTTGTGCTATTACTATATCACTCGTAATAACTTCACCTGCCCTCCATAGTAAAACTCTTCAGAATCATTATCTCCTTCAGAATCTTCTTCCACTGCACTACTGTGTCGAGATTCCTGTAATAAAAAAAGATAATAAGCTGGATGTAAGTGGGATTATTTGATTTCAGTACATCTATGAGTCCTTTAATTTATCTAATGTGAAGCATAGTAAACACTAACCTTCTTGGCAAACTGATTTCTATTTTACCCACTGCTAAATGATTCCAGATCTATGATACATGTAAGAAAAGTACCATATTCAAACATCCATCCTGATTTTCCCTCCAGTATATGATGACCTGGACAGGTACCACTAATAGTACAGGAAACACTCACACTGTAAAACCTGCATAAATTCTGGGTGAAATTGTTTTGTCCGATTCTGTCACCTGTGTTTTTGAAAAACCTTGAAAATCGTCCACCCTGCATTTTTTTTATGTGCATGGAACAGTCCATTTTTATTTACCTACTGTATAGGGTGAAGAGGCAGTTTTCTCTAATAAGATATATTACAAAGGTCCTGATTTTCACTTGATTTATGGAAAGATGTTTATAATCGGAGGTAAACCTTAACTCTTTGTCTATGCAGGTGATATATAGCGGTCCGTGCATCGTTTTTCTTTTAATAATAATAAATTGAAGGCTATGTATACCTTTGAAATAGACATTTATATATTTTATTAAAATTATTCTTACTTTTTGATATACAGCTGCTGAGTATAATGTATACAGAGCAGCTGTATCTAGCGCTGAAAGCTGTATATGTCAGGTCTGACGGGTTCAGTGTCAGCAGGATCAAGCTGCTATCGATCACATCTAAATTCATAACATAGATGTGATGATTACAGGTGGATCCTGCGTGTCAGAGACACAAAGGATCCGCTTTAACTGACCCTGTCCGTTCTGCGGACCTGACGGATTCACAATACAGAATACAAAGCAGCTGTATCTCAAAAAGTAAAAATAATTTTTAATAAAAAGTATTTTGAAAGCTGAACCAATCACACTGAAAGACATTTTTATATATATGTATATATATATATATATATATATATATATATACACATACACACAAACACACATACATATATATATATATATATATATATATATATACACACTACCGTTCAAAAGTTTGGGGTCACCAAGACAATTTTGTGTTTTCCATGAAAACTCACACTTATATTTATCAAATGAGTTGCAAAATGACTAGAAAATATAGTCAAGACATTGACGAGGTTAGAAATAATGATTTTTATTTGAAATAATAATTTTCTCCTTCAAACTTGGCTTTCGTCAAAGAATGCTCCATTTGCAGCAGTTCCAGCATTGCAGACCTTTGGCATTCTAGCTGTTAATTTGCAGAGGTAATCGGGAGAAATTTCACCCCATGCTTCCAGAAGGCCCTCTCACAAGTTGGATTGGCTTGATGGGCACTTCTTGCGTACCATACGGTCAAGCTGCTCCCACAACAGCTCTATGGAGTGATAGCCTTCCTTATTCAAAATCCCTTTTACCTTGTACAAATCTCCCACTTTATCAGCACCAAAGCAACCACAGACCATCACATTACCTCCACTATGCTTCACAGATGGCGTCAGGCACTCTTCCAGCATCTTTTCAGTTGTTCTGCGTCTCACAAATGTTCTTCTGTGTGATCCAAACACCTCAAACTTCGATTCGCCTGTCCATAACACTTTTTTCCAATCTTCCTCTGTCCAATGTCTGTGTGCTTTTGCCCATATTAATCTTTTCCTTTTATTAGCCAGTCTCAAATATGGCTTTTTCTTTGCCACTCTGCCCTGAAGGCCAGCATCCCGGAGTCGCCTCTTCACTGTAGACGTTGACACTGGCGTTTTGCGGGTACTATTTAATGAAGCTGCCAGTTGAGGACCTGTGAGGCGTCTATTTCTCAAACTAGAGACTCTAATGTACTTGTCTTGTTGCTCAGTTGTGCAGCGGGGCCTCCCACTTCTCTTTCTACTCTGATTAGAGCCTGTGTGTGCTGTCCTCTGAAGGGAGTAGTATACACCGTTGTAGGAAATCTTCAGTTTCTTGGCAATTTCTCGCATGGAATAGCCTTCATTTCTAAGAACAAGAATAGACTGTCGAGTTTCACATGAAAGCTCTCTTTTTCTAGCCATTATGACAGTTTAATCGAACCCACAAATTTAATGCTCCAGATTCTCAACTAGCTCAAAGGAAGGTCAGTTTTATAGCTCCTCTAAACAGCAAAACTATTTACAGCAGTGCTAACATAATTGCACAAGGGTTTTCAAGTGTTTTCTAATCATCCATTAGCCTTCTAACACAGTTAGCAAACACAACGTACCATTAGAACACTGGAGTGATGGTTGCTGGAAATGGTCCTCTATACACCTATGTAGATATTGCATTAAAAACCAGACGTTTGCAGCTAGAATAGTCATTTAGCACATTAACAATGTATAGAGTGTATTTCTGATTAATTTAATGTTATCTTCATTGAAAAAAACTGTACTTTTCTTTCAAAAATAAGGAAATTTCTAAGTGACCCTAAACTTTTGAACGATAGTGTATATATATATATATATATATATATATATATATATATATATATATATATATATATATATATACATATATATATATATATATATGTATATGTATATATATATATATATATATATATATATATAATTTCAAAGATGTACATAGCCTTTAATGAACATATATTTTAACTATTAGAAAATGATGTGCACTCTCTTTCAACATGTGTTCAGTGTACTGCTAAACCACTACGTCAAAGTTAATAAAGAACTTAAAGAGAGCCTGTCACCTCTCCTGACATGTCTGTTTTAGTAATTACTTGTATTCCCCATGAAATCACAATTCTGGATCATCTTTTTCTAGAACTCTGCGTTGTACCATCCTCTGTTATTCCTCCTACAAATTTATTAATACATTCACCACTGGGTGTTACCAGTTAGGGGTTGTCCCTACACAGTCTTACATTATTCAATAAGTGCTCAGAGTCTCAGACTGTCTAGGAACATGCCCCTTTGACAAGGGGAATGGCAACACCCAGTTTTCAATTTATGAATACATTTCTAGGAGGAATAACAGAGGAACGGTACAATGCAGAGTTCTTAGAAAAGATGCTTCAAAATTGTTATTTTATGGGAATACAAGTATTCACTAAAACAGATATGTCAGAGGAGCTGTCAGGTTCTCTTTAAAACTTATTTTCAAATATTTTAAAAGTCTATGGAAAGCTGTCTGATTTTAGGTTGCAAACACAATTATTATCTATCAAATGCCAAGAAAAGGTCTTTTACCAAAGACATAATGTGACTCATACCCAATGATGGAGAGGACCAGTCTGAAAAATTAAAGTACTCATTCACTCGTACAACCTTATTCAATATGCAGCCTTCACCTTGAGCAAGAAGATTTCAATTTCTCTGAAATAAAATATTAAAATGGAGTCGTGACCTTCCCATGCATGAAGCAAATGGTTTCACTTCCATTTAGGCTGATATTTTATGTCCAAATTAAAGTTCCAATATTTCTTAAGAAGAAACCTGGGACACAAGTAATGAATACAGAGTCAACCTGCACGTTACAAGTCAACTCTATAATTGCTCTACAGTGGCAGATAAAGGGCTACTAGAATAATTATTCACGTCTGTTCATCTAGACAAATGGGAATCATAAATTCACAGTGATTATTGTAGCACATTAGCAGAGATGGGTGTATCGAATACGTTACGAATTTCCCAAAAGTTTTGAATTTTAGCAAATCCAAAATTGTTTGGATTCATCCTGCACGAATCGCTCAAAATTGCGGGGGCCGCCATTTTACAGATCAGAAGAAGACGACAAGAATGCCTAGAAAAAGTTTCACATGACCTCCGGCGGCAGCCCAGCAGGCTTTCCCATAGTGCCATGCAGGCAGCTCTCCCTCTACCACAGTAAATCATGAAGGGTATAGGTGTGAGTCACTGGGTGGATGACAGTCATATTTGTCATAACCGCTATAAACAGTCCAACCAGAAAATTCTGCTGCAGATAGATAGGGGATTAGTGCCAGTTAGTGTGTTTCATAGTGTGGAGAAGAGAATAGATAGTTGGATTTACAATAATTTGAAAGAGAGATATATTTTAGAGAGATATAGGAGTCAGTCAGTGTCAGTGTGTTAGTTAGACAGGCAGACATTGCTGGGAGTGAGTGCTGCTGCAGCTATACAATTCTTACATTAATTTGTGAATCACCAATCTTCATCACATCATTCACAAATCTTCATTACTATTAATCCTAGTGCTCATTTCACGCCACTGCCTTCTCAAACAGACGTCACGGATGTGACCTCACTCATTGTTATGCATCTATCTAATAGTGGCACAAAAAATTGCCATATTGTTTAGTGTCAAGCATTTAAATAGCGCTGTTATACTTAGACTGTGTCCCATTGACACTTTCAATTTTTTAAAGAGATTTTACTTTAAATTTAAATCCTCATGGTGATAGCCTGCCACTGTCTGCTGATACAGACGTCACAGACCTGACATCACTCATTGTTTTGCATGTATATAATTGCTAATAGCAGTACCACTAAAATTTGGCATATTATTCTGCGTCAAGTATTTATACAGCGCCATTATAGATCAGTCTGTGTCCAAGTGTCAATTTTTAAAAAAAATAAATAGAGTAAAAAGCCATAGCTTCTTCACTTTCCAGGCCGATGAGGCACACTGTCACGGGCACTTGAAGTTGTGGCAGTGGAAGTGTATAATATATATATTTTCTTTAATAGAACACCAAACCTGTTGCTACTCCCCAAAAAGGTTTCATTTTTGGACTGTTTGTTAAAAAGCCATTGCCTCTTTTCCGATACCACCATGTGTGTATAAACACCGTCAGGCATCTGCCCCCAAAAATGGATAATTTTTTGGGCCGATTGTTAAAAGCCAATGCTTCTTCTGAAACCACCTCATGTGTATAAACACCGGCAGTTATATGCTTCCAAAAAAGAGAACTTTTGGGCCATTTTTTATTTATAAAAATTATATAAAAATCTGACACTGTGGAGTGTTTTTAGAAAGGCTGTTTGTTACCACTCTCTACCATTCATTTACCCATAGCCATATATGTTGCTGTCACTTTGACGTTACTGATGCTGTCTTGGCATTAAAGAGATTGAAAAGGGTTGGATAGAGTTCTAGAAGACCTGAACATGTCATACACGACTTTTCAGGGAAATTGGGGCACTTTCAATTCACAACAAATTTATGCTGTCCAAATCGAATCTGACGGACGGTTCCACTGAATTGGAATCACCCAATTGCACTCATCTGTAGTCATTATCATCTATGCTACATCTGTGTATACATGAAATAAGCATATAAACTATAACGTGCACCATATGTGATTCATAGGAATCATTATCAACTTGGTAACACTAGTCAAATATAACATAACTGTTTTAGGATTCTAGATTTATTTCAGTTTTAGCAAATCAAGTTTGTTCATTGTATAATAAATGGTTTCCTAGATCTCTTCTTGTAGTCATTGAACGGAAACCTTCATTGCTTACCCTTAAATAATACAATTCTGTAGTGGTCTTGCGATGGACATACAGGTGCTTGGCTCGTTACAGTTACAGTACAGTTATCAGAACTGTATCGTTTAATTAGCCATTGCTGGACTGGGGTTCCATTAATACAGGACATGTACTCGTCCACTTTTAATTGCATTGTAATCCTTGTTGCTATCATGCACACACAGGACATAGGCTGTAGATCCTAGTGGCAAGTAATTGGCTCCAGAGACACCTACATATAGGGGTTGTCTTCTGCTGGATCTTTAGGGCCCATTATTGTGTTAGAGCCAGGAACCACTTGGCCATCCCTTGGTCCTCTGGTGGACCAGTCTAACCATGTAACGAGCCGAGCACCTGTGTGATGATCACATGACCAGCTCCCATTCACTGACAACAAGAAGATCATGAAAATTGTGAAGAACAGTTATAACTATGAAAAGGTATATTAGAAAAATACATAACTTTTTATTATACAATCATAATTGGGGTTGTCTCATGAATAATAGAGCATATAGATGAGATATAGGGGGGTCCCCAGATAACAAAGAGTGGTCCGCCATTAATTTGAATAGCGGCCATGTACTGTAATTCTACATTTCCCCTGTAGTGGTTACGACTGGAGAAATGCATGGCCAGTCGCAATTTCCCAGGGTATTAACAGCTGATCTCAAGGGGTTTCTGAAGCCGGACCTGAAGTGATTAACTAATCATCAGGTTGGCTTCAGTTTAGAAATGTGATGAGACAACTATTTTTAGTTGCACATTGTTTTCTCCAGAATACATGTTTGGTGCTGAATCCAGCTGGTTTCTTGTTATAAGACAGCAGTACACTGGGGGATGGTCAGATACCAGATACACAGAACAAAGCTTAGATCACATGTCTGACTGAAGGGTCAAGATAAACTGTTGACTATAACAATATGTAAGAGAAAAGACAGCACGGCACTCACCACTTGCAAAAAAGGTTTCTTTTTATTCTTATGTTGAGGCAGGCAACACGGGATTAGAAGACAATAGAGCCGACCATTTCACGTCCTTCAGACGCTTTATCAAGGCAAGGCATGCCTTGATAAAGCGTCTGAAGGACGTGAAACGGTCGGCTTTATTGTCTTCTAATCCCGTGTTGCCTGCCTCAACATAAGAATAAAAAGAAACCTTTTTGCAAGTGGTGAGTGTCGTACTGTACTTTCTCCTACATATTGTTATTTGCAAAATCTGACTTTTATACGCCCTGAGCACCGCTAGATAAAGGCTGTCGAACCACAAGTCCCAGTGAGCACAAGCACAGAAGTCTGTGTATTTTTACCTCTACATGTTACACAATAAACTGTTGACTGTTTCCAAGAGCAACCAACCAACATTTTTTTTTAGTTCAAACAATGAATGGTAACTATGAACATTGCCCCCTGCCACTGCCAAGTAAAAAAGATATACTCTGCAGGGTCTGTCTTTTTAACAAACATTTAATTTTTTTTAATAAAACACTGAAAATATTTGTAAACTGTATTCTGCAACTTGATTTGAACTAAACTAACATGTTTTTGGAATTAGGTATCTATAAAATCCTCAACACATTGCAAAGTGTACTATTTTTATACTTCCGTGGTAAACTGATTTTATGATATATTCTCATGACTTCTTCCCTTATTTAAAGATCTGAAGATAAAACAAGCCAGCCTCAAGCAATCCTAGAATATGAATGCCCACATCTTCATATAAGTGCTCTACAATACAATACCTCGCCATTTTCTTTCTGTAATTTCGACTTTATGGACAAGCAGCTGGTAATATCATTGGATTTCCTCAGCTCTGCAAGAGAAAATGAGAACATTTTAACACAGCAGGTGTAAGGACATTTTACACGTTCTACCACATTTCCAGGTGCTTTTCATCATAGAAGTGACAACCATGATGGCATACTGACAGAGGCACCAGAATGATGGGACACTTAAATGTGGTACAACTACACACTGGCATCTAGAATCAAAGACACATTGGTATTTGAGATCCCAATACAATGACATACTGACACTTGAGGTATGAAGATAGAACCTGGTCCCCAGGGGTGGGATCCGGCCGGTTCACCACGGTTCTCCCAAATCGGGTAGTTAAAATGACAGCCGGTTCGCACAACCGGGGTGAAGCGGGAAACTAGAGCCGGTCCCCTGCACTCAATTGTATTTGCGTCATTAGGATGCGGATACAATTCAGTTGACTATCGCTGCCCTGGCACATTCGGCGCTTTAGTGATGATGCAGTTGGCGCGATGACTATATAGGGGGCACTAACTATAGGGGAGGATGATATAGGGGCACTAACAACAGGGGACTATATAGGGGCCCCAATCTATAGGGAACATCTCAGGGGGCACAAACTACAGGGAACGCCACAGGGGGCACTATCTACAGGGAACACCACAGAGGGCACTATCTATAGGGAACAATAATAATAACACTACAGGGGGCCCTATCTACAGGGAACACACTATCTACAGAGGGCTCTATGAGAGGCATTATCTACAGGGGGCTCTATGGGGAGCACTATCTACAGAGGACACTATGGGGAGCACTATCTACAGGGGGCTCTATGAGAGGCAATATCTACAGGGGGCTCTATGGGGAGCACTATCTACAGGGGGCTCTATGAGAGGCACTATAAGGGGTTTTACACTGAGCGACTATCGTGCAGACAAGCGTTCATAGAACACTCAGAGCTTTGTTTTAGTGCTGTATTTATGTACTGAGCTTGGATCTGGTGAATATATATGTACTGAGCTTGTTTCTGATGCTGTATATATGTATGAGCTTGGTTCTGGTGTTGTATATATGTACTGAGCTTTGTACTGGTGTTGTATATATGTACTGAGCTTGGTTTTGGTGTTGTATATATGTACTGAGCTTTGTTGTGGTGCTGTATATATGTTCTGAACTTAATTCTAGTTCTGTATTTATATACTGAGCTTTGTTCTGATACTATATACACTACCGTTTAAAAGTTTAGGGTCACTTAGAAATTTCCTTATTTTTGAAAGAAAAGCACAGTTTTTTTCAATGAAGATAACATTAAATTAATCAGAAATACGCTCTATACATTGTTAATGTGCTAAATGACTATTCTAGCTGCAAACGTCTGGTTTTTAATGCAATATCTACATAGGTGTATAGAGGCCCATTTCCAGCAACCATCACTCCAGTGTTCTAATGGTACATTGTGTTTGCTAACTGTGTTAGAAGGCTAATAGATGATTAGAAAACACTTGAAAACCCTTATGCAATTATGTTAGCACCGCTGTAAACAGTTTTGCTGTTTAGAGGAGCTATAAAACTGACCTTCCTTTGAGCTAGTTGAGAATCTGGAGCATAACATTTGTGGGTTCGATTAAACTCTCAAAATGGCTAGAAAAAGAGAGCTTTCATGTGAAACTCAACAGTCTATTCTTGTTCTTAGAAATGAAGGCTATTCCATGCGAGAAACTGCCAAGAAACTGAAGATTTCCCACAACGGTGTGTACTACTCCCTTCAGGGGACAGCACAAACAGGCTCTAACCAGAGCAGAAAGAGAAGTGGGAGGCCCCGCTGCACAACTGAGCAACAAGACAAGTACATTAGAGTCTCTAGTTTGAGAAATAGACGCCTCACAGGTCCTCAACTAGCAGCTTCATTAAATAGTACCCGCAAAACTCCAGTGTCAACGTCTACAGTGAAGAGGCGACTCCGGGAGTGGCAAAGAAAAAGCCATATTTGAGACTGGCTAATAAAAGGAAAAGATTAATATGGGCAAAAGCACACAGACATTGGACAGAGGAAGATTGGAAAAAAGTGTTATGGACAGACGAATGGAAGTTTGAGGTGTTTGGATCACACAGAAGAACATTTGTGAGACAGAGAACAACTGAAAAGATGCTGGAAGAGTGCCTGACGCCATCTGTCAAGCATGGTGGAGGTCATGTGATGGTCTGGGGTTGCTTTGGTGCTGGTAAAGTGGGAAATTTGTACAAGGTAAAAGGGATTTTGAATAAGGAAGGCTATCACTCCATTTTGCAATGCCATGCCATACCCTGTGGACAGCGCTTGATTGGAGCCAATTTCATCCTACAACAGGACAATGACCCAAAGCACACCTCCAAATGATGCAAGAACTATTTAGGGAAGAAGCCGGCAGCTGGTATTCTATCTGTAATGGAGTGGCCAGCGCAGTCACCAGATCTCAACCCCATTGAGCTGTTGTGGGAGCAGCTTGACCGTATGGTACGCAAGAAGTGCCCATCAAGCCAATCCAACTTATGGGAGGGGCTTCTGGAAGCATGGGGTGAAATTTCTCCCGATTACCTCAGCAAATTAACAGCTAGAATGCCAAAGGTCTGCAATGCTGTAATTGCTGCAAATGGAGCGACGAAAGCAAAGTCTGAAGGAGAAAATTATTATTTAAAATAAAAATCATTATTTCTAACCTTGTCAATGTCTTGACTATATTTTCTAGTCATTTTGCAACTCATTTGATAAATATAAGTGTGAGTTTTCATGGAAAACACAAAATTGTCTGAGTGACCCCAAACTTTTGAACGGTAGTGTATATGTACTGAGCTTGGTTCTGGTGCTGTATTTATATGCTGAGCTTGGTTCAGGTGCACTTTATATGTACTGAGCTTGGTTCTGGTGTTGTATATTAACTGAGCTTGGTTCAGGGGCTGTATATATGTACTAAACTTTGTTCTGGTGCAGTAGATATGTACTGAGCTTGGTTCTGGGGCTGTATATATGTACTGAGCTTAGTTCTGGTGCTGTATATATGTATGAGCTTTGTTCTGGTGCTGTATTTATGTACTGAGCTTGTTCTGGTGTTGTATTTATGTATTGAGCTTTGTCTTGGTGCTGTATATATGTATATGAGCTTAGTTCTGGTGCTGTATATATGTACTGAGCTTGGTTCTTGTGCTGTATATATGTATATGAGCTTTGTTCTGGTGTTGTATATATGTATGAGATTGGTTCTGGTGCTGTATATATGTACTGAGCTTGGTTCTGGTGTTGTATTTATGTACTAAGCTTTGTATTGGTGCTGCATATATGTTCTGAGCTTTGTTCTGGTGCTGTATTTATGTACTGAGCTTGGTTTTGGTGATGTATTTATGTAATTAGCTTGTTCTGGAGCTGTATATATATATACTGAGCTTGGTATCTGGTGCTGTATATATGTACTGAGCTTTGTTCTGGTGTTGTATTTATGTACTTGGCTTTGTTCTGGTGCTGTATATATGTACTGAGCTTTGTTCTGGTGCTGTTTAAATGTATGAGCTTGGTTCTGGTGTTGTATATATGTACTGAGCTTGCTCCTGGCACCGTATCTGTGCATTAGCCAGGAGATTTGTTGTGGCTTACTGCGCACGCCACACTGACCTTCACCCTTCTCACAGTGCACAGCCTAACTAAATGGGCTGAGCATGCTTAGGATATTGAATGTGCGCATATAGGTTTATGGTACGTAATGGGTGAGTTTAATATAATGAGCGTCGGTAGGAATCATTTTCCATGGCACGATACACAGCAAAACACTGCGACCCCCCCCCATGCGTATGTATTTGTCCGCAAAGCAGGGAACCCGATTTTAAATGTTTGAATCCCCCCCTGCTGGTCCCACATGTCAATGTGTCATTATCTTAAAATCCAAAATGTCAGTTCTATTGTTATTGCACGCATAATTGACATTATAGGTTCATTCATAATAGTACTGACAATTGGGATTTTAAAGAGAGAAAGTATTTTTGGGCTGTCCCGTCGTACCGCTACGGCCCCCGCGCCTCTTGGCGCCTAATATGCTAATTTTGAGTAAGGGTACAGAGAGGAGGAGACCTCATCTCTCCTCAGTAGGCGTTTCCAATCAGAGCGGTCAGCCTTACAGTGATACAGGAGACCCGCTCTGACTGGACAATTATGCAGGAGGCAACGGCTACTGAGGAGAGATGAGGACATAGCAGGACAATAGGAGGGCCAAAAAAAATAAAAAAAATTACTGCGCTGGAATCAAGTGGATGCCAGGAATAAGGGGAGGTATGTGGTTTAAAAAACAAACAATTACAGTTCCTCTTTAACCCCATCAGGACTGAGCCTGTTTTGACCTTGAGGACGAAGTAGATTTTTTCAAATCTTACATGTGTGACTTTATGTGGTGAAAACTTCGGAATGCTTTTACCTATCCAAGTGATTCTGAGAGTTTTCTCGTGACATATTGTACTTTATATTAGTGAAAATATTTTGTCGATAAATTCAATATTTATTTGTGAAAAACACCAAAATTTTCAAAAATTTCCTTTTTTCTAAATGTAAATGTACAGTGAAGGAAATAAGTATTTGATCCCTTGCTGATTTTGTAAGTTTGCCCACTGTCGAAGACATGAACAGTCTAGAATTTTTAGGCTAGGTTAATTTTACCAGTGAGAGATAGATTATATATATATTTAAAAAAAAGAAAATCACATTGTCAAAATTATATATATTTATTTGCATTCTGCACAGAGAAATAAGTATTTGACCCCCTACCAACCATTAAGAGTTCAGCCTCCTCCAGACCAGTTACACGCTCCAAATCATCTTGGTGCCTGCATTAAAGACAGCTGTCTTAAATGGTCACCTGTATAAAAGACTCCTGTCCACAGACTCAATTAATCAGTCTGACTCTAACCTCTACAACATGGGCAAGACCAAAGAGCTTTCTAAGGATGTCAGGGACAAGATCATAGACCTGCACAAGGCTGGAATGGGCTACAAAACCATAAGTAAGACGCTGGGTGAGAAGGAGACAACTGTTGGTGCAATAGTAAGAAAATGGAAGACATACAAAATGACTGTCAATCGACATCGATCTGGGGCTCCATGCAAAATCTCACCTCGTGGGGTATCCTTGATCCTGAGGAAGGTGAGAGCTCAGCCGAAAACTACACGGGGGGAACTTGTTAATGATCTCAAGGCAGCTGGGACCACAGTCACCAAGAAAACCATTGGTAACACATTACGCCGTAATGGATTAAAATCCTGCTGTGCCCGCAAGGTCCCCCTGCTCAAGAAGGCACATGTACAGGCCCGTCTGAAGTTTGCAAATGAACATCTGGATGATTCTGAGAGTGATTGGGAGAAGGTGCTGTGGTCAGATGAGACTAAAATTGAGCTCTTTGGCATTAACTCTACTCGCCGTGTTTGGAGGAAGAGAAATGCTGCCTATGACCCAAAGAACACCGTCCCCACTGTCAAGCATGGAGGTGGAATCATTATGTTTTGGGGGTGTTTCTCTGCTAAGGGCACAGGACTACTTCACCGCATCAATGGGAGAATGGATGGAGCCATGTAACGTCAAATCCTGAGTGACAATCTCCTTCCCTCCACCAGGACATTAAAAATGGCTCGTGGCTGGGTTTTCCAGCACAACAATGACCCGAAACATACAGCCAAGGCAACAAAGGAGTGGCTCAAAAAGAAGCACATTAACGTAATGGAGTGGCCTAGCCAGTCTCCAGACCTTAATCCCATCGAAAACTTATGGAGGGAGCTGAAGATCCGAGTTGCCAAGCGACAGCCTCGAAATCTTAATGATTTACAGATGATCTGCAAAGAGGAGTGGGCCAAAATTCCATCTAACATGTGTGCAAACCTCATCATCAACTACAAAAAAACGTCTGACTGCTGTGCTTGCCAACAAGGGTTTTGCCACCAAGTATTAAGTCTTGTTTGCCAAAGGGATCAAATACATATTTCTCTGTGCACAATGCAAATAAATATATATAATTTTGCCAATGTGATTTTCAGTATTTTTTTTTATATAATCTATCTCTCACTGGTAAAATTAACCTAGCCTAAAAAGTCTAGACTGTTCATGTCTTTGACAGTGGGCAAACTTACAAAATCAGCAAGGGATCAAATACTTATTTCCTTCACTGTATTTGCTTGTAAAACAGATAGCAATACCACACAAAATAGTTACTAGTTCACATATCCTATATGCCTACTTTATGCTTGCATCATTTTTTGAACATCCTTTTCACAGGAATTAAAGCAATGTGGAGGTGAAATTTAGAAATTATTTTTTTTTGCCAAAATGTAATTGTAATACATTGTTTTCTGTAACACAGAAGGTTTTACCCGAGAAATGCAACTCAATATTTATTGCCCAGATTGTGCAGTTTTTAGAAATATCCAACATGTGGCCCTAATGTCCTAATGGACTGAACACATGCTTCAGAAGCAAAGGAGGACCTAGTGGATTTTGGGGCCTCCTTTTTTTTTAGAACATATTTTAGGCACCATGTCAGGTTTGAAGAGGTTTTGTGGTGCCAAGACAGTGGAAATCCCCCAAAAGTGACCCTATTTTGGAAACTACACCCCTCAAGGAATTTATCTAGGGTATAGTTAGCATTTTAATCCTGCAGTTTATTTGCTGAATTCATTGGAATTAGTCTGTAAAGATGAAACTCTACTTTTTTTTCTGAAAAAACGTAGAAGTTTTACATTTTTACTAGGAATAAATGACAAAAAACAACCCAACATTTGTAAAGCAATTTCTCCCGGATACGGCAATACCCCATATGTGGTAATAAACTGCTATTTGGACCCACAGCAGGGCTCAGAAGGGAAGGAGCATCATTTGGATTTTGGAGTGCTGATTTTGCTGGAATAGTTGTCAGTGCCATGTCGCATTTGTAATGCACTGGAGGGACCAAAAGAGTGGAAACCCCCCAAAAGTGACCCCATTTTCTAGGGTTATATTTAGCACTTTGACCCCACTTTTTGCTGAATTCATTGGAATTAGTTAGTGAACATTAAAATCTACTTAGAAATTTTACATTTTTACAAGGAATAAAGGAGAAAAAGCAATTGTAAAGCAATTTTTCACGATTATGGCAATACCCCATTTGTGGTTAGAAACTGCTGTTTGGACCCACGGCAGGGCTCAGAAGGGAAGGAGCACTATTTGGCTTTTGGAGCTCAAATTTTGCTGGAATGGTTTTCGGTGACATGTTGCAATTCCAAAGCCCCTGAGGGACCAAAACAGTGGAAACAGCTCAAAAGTGACCCCATTTGGGAAACTACACCACTTAAAAAACTCTATCTAGGGGTATAGTGAGCATTTAGACACCACAGGTCTTTTGCAGAATTTATTAGAATTAGGTCACGGAAATGAATATCAACATTATTTCCACTAAAATGTTGCACTTTTTCATTTTCCCAAAGGATAAAGGAGGAAAAGCACCACAACATTTTTAAAGCAATTTCTCCCAAGTATGGCTATATTGTATGGCATGTAGTCATAAATGTTTTTTATTAGAAATTAATTAACCCTTTCCGGACTGATACATTATTTGCTTTTTCTTTCTTCCCTCCCCGCTTTCCAAGAGCCATAACTTTTTTATTTTTCCGTCAACAGAGTGGTGTGAGGTCTTATTTCTTGCGGGAGGAGTTGTAGTTTCTATTGACACCATTTAAAGTACCATAAAATGTACTAAGAAACTGAAAATAAAATTCAGAAATTGGAAAAAACTGCAATTCCTCCATTGTTTTTTTGGGTTTTGTTTTTACGGCTTTCACGATGCAGTGAAAACGGCAACTTTTCTGCAACTCAATACGATTACAATGATACCAAATTTATTTTGTTTTTTTTATATTTTACTACTTTTACAAAGTAAAATCTATTTGTTAAAAAAAAAATAATTTTGTTTCACCATGCCTCCGAGAGGCATAACTTTTATTTTTGGTTGATTGAGAGGTGTTAGGGATTATTTTTTTGCGGGATGAGCTGTAGTTTTTATTGGTACCATTGTTTGGTACACGCAACTTTTTGAGCACTTTTTATGATTTATTTTTTTTGAGCGCTAAGGTCACCAAAAAACTAAAAACAAGTGAGTTAAATATTGGTATATTGTTATAGTTCTGACTTTTACGGACGCAGCGATACCAATTTTGTGTATTTTTGTATTTTTGACATTACTTTAGAGACAAAATGGAAAAAGTTTTTTTTTTTTAACTTTAAATATTTATAATTTTTTTTTCACTAATAATAACTTTATTTACTTACTTTTGCACATTTTATTAGTCCCCCTAGGGTACTTGAACCAGCGATCATTAGATCGCTGGTACAATACACTGCAATACTAATGTATTGCAGTATATTGTCATTTTTAAAGGCTTCTGTAACAGCGTGATCGCTGTTCCTGTCCGTGTCAGCTGTAATACACAGCTGACACCCGCAGTGTATGGCGCGGGCTTAGCGCGTGAGCCCCCTCCATACATCACTCCCCCGCACCACGGCATGCTATTAAGTCGTGGTGCACGAAGGGGTTAATGCGCATCGGATGGTGCAGAGGGAAAATTAAAATTTTCCACTAATATGCCATTTTAGTGCACAATATGTTGTGCCCAGTTTGTGTCACTGAAGACAAATACATCATAAAATATTAATTGGGTTCTCCCAGGTATGGTGATGCCAGATCTGTGGACATAAACAGCTATTTGGGTGCGCTGCAGGGCTCGGAAGAAAGGGAGTGTCACTTGGCTTTTAGAGCACAGATTTAGCTTGGTAGTAGTTCTGTTTGGGGTTTTTCTGGTATTTCAGTTTATAATGTGGGGGTATATTTAAGCTGTGTGGAGTACATTAGGGTACAATAAGAGGGTATAATAATGGGGTAAATAAATAATAATTCATAGATGTGTGACCAGTGTCGCAGTGATAAATGTTGCCCGATCTTATCAGCTTTTGGAACGCTCTGCACCTTTTGTGTTGCTATATTCTGAGAGCCAGAACGTCTTTATTTTTTTTCTCCACCGGAGCTGTGTGAGGGCTTATTTGTTGCGGGACAATCTGTAGTTTTCATTGGTACCATTTTGGGGTACATGCGATTTTTTTTTTTTTTTTCTTATTCAACATTTTTATTGAGTTTCAGAACACAAAATTACAAAACATAGTGGAGGGAAGGCCTCCACACCTTAAATAAAAACGACAAACAAGGTCAGTGGACCAAATCAAAAACAAAAAATCAATAATGTGCATCACATCTCAATAAAAAGGACAATGGTCAGTATACAACAGTAGCATGAATAATCCTAGAAGCAAAACATCAGGAGGTACAGTGAGGCCACTTAATTCAAACGGAGGAGAGGCACGTTACCCTAGACAGGGGAAGAGAAAGTATAGAAAAAGGCCCCCAAGAGAGGGAGGAATAGGAGGGAGGGGAGAGGACAAGGGGATCCTGGACTCCAGTTCCGAGGTATTATGAGTGAAAACAGCAGCGAGCAAGCGCCGCAGTACACTTCACAAGGGCATAGGCCTACATGCGATTTTTTGATCACTTTTAATTCCACTTTTGTCAAGCAAGGTGACCAAAAACCATAAATTCTGACAATTCTTTTTTTTTTACGGCGTTCATCCTGGGCTATAAATGACAATTTTAGTTTATTCTGCGGGTCGATACTATTACGGCAATACCATATGTATATAGGTTTTTTTAATGTTTTGCAGCGTATGCGCAATAAAATCACTTTTTTATAATATAATAAATTTTTGGCGTCACCATATTCTGAGAGCCATAACTTTTTTATTTTTTTAGTCAAAAAAGCTGTGTAAGTGCTTTGTTTTTAGTTTGTAGGTTTATTGGTACTATTTTGGGGTACATGCGGCTTTCTGATCACTTTTTATTCTTTATTTTGGGAGGGGTGGTGACCAAAAAAATAGTGATTCTGGCATTGTTTTTTACTTTGTTTTTTTGCGATGTTCACCATGCAGGAAAATTAATATTATAGTTTTATAGTTTGGGTCGTTATGAATGCGGTGATACCAAATATGTGGACCTTCTTTTAACGTTTTCATTATTTTCCTATAATAAACAATTTATTATAGGAAAAAAACTGTTCTTGTTTATGTCACTTATAACTTTTATTTTTACACTTTTGTAAAACATTTTTATTACCTTTTTTTTAACTTTTTTATTGGGGACTTAAAGACTTGCAGCTCTGATCGCTACTAGAGTACATTACACTACCTACGTAGCGTAATGTGTTCTAACTGTCATGGTGACGTGACAGTGACTCTAACAGGAAGCCTCAGGCTGCTCCTCATAGGCTTCCGTACATGGCAGCCCGGAGGTCATCGTCTGGCTTCTGGTTGCCATGACAACCATGGACAGCCCCCAAAATTGCATGTGGGGGCTGCCGATCTGCTCTAAACCCCTTATATGCGGCGATCTCAATCGACCGCCGCATCTAAGGGGTTAATTGTCGAATTCAGCGGTGACGGGCCACTGATAGGCAACGGGGAGAGCAGGGCAGACACCCTGCACAGTTAACCACCGCTGCGGTGTAGCACTGTGCGGCGGTTAACTATTAACACGTAACTGCACGCCCAGGTGCGCAAAGATACTGCTCACCTGGACATGCATGTACGCCAAGGTGCGCCAAGGGGTTAAGATAAAGGTAGACTGACATGTAAACCAAAACAATAGAACATCGAGTTTTAGGTCCAAGAACAATGAAACGCATATTTGGCATTCTAAGATAATGGCACACTGACATGTGTGTCCCAAAACAACGGCACTCTGAGTTTTGGGGTCTAAGAACAATGGCACAGCAGTATTTTGTTTCCTAAGATAATAACACACTGACATACAGTAAGGGCCTTGACTAATGGAGCACCGGGTTTTGGTGTCCTAGAAAAATGGCGCTCTAGAATTTGAGGTCGTAACATAATGGAACCTCTACATGTAAGTTCTAGAACAATGGTGCACTGACAATTAGGATCCTAAGATAATGACATTTGGGTTCCAGAACAATGGACCACTGACTTTTGGGATCCAAGAACAATGTTACACTGACTTTGGTGTCTTTGAAAAATGGTTCACTGGCTTTTTGGGTCGTAGAAAAATTGTGCACTGACATTTGTAGTCCAAGAGAAATGGTGCACGGACATTTTTTGTCCCAGAACAAGTTGCAGTACAATGTATGCTTCTGCACACATGTATAGTTAATGTAGAAAGGATTTTGCACAGGTTTTTGCACTTGCCATCTCTTGAAAAAAAAACAAAAAACGAAATTCTATATTAAGACAAAGATGAAATAAATTTCAAAGTGCGTTGGTGACATTAGAAAGGAATATGAAAGCTTTTTGTGCTTCCCACTGACAGCATACAGAGAATAATAAATTGCCGGATTACTTCAGCCCAGTGGAGCAAGTAAAAAAATATATATACCATGACTTCAACCATTTTTTTTTCCACTGTGATTGATTATAGACAAATCAGACTTAATGCTGCTTAAAGGACAGACCGATAGTAAGACCTTCAACGAATGATCAGTTTATAGGAAATAAAATACGCTTTATAAGACCCAGGTGAAGGGACACAAAGTAGCCACTTGCCATTTTCAGAATTTTTAAGATGACCTGTCATTATCATACAACACTAGGTCTTAAACTTTCAAGACGTATTAGTCAAACCCAATTTATAATAAAAAGGAAGTCAGAGGCATTCACATACAGTAGCATTTGCCCCCACAAATAGTCACCCTCCCTAAAGTCCTGATAAAGGAGTGGTTATCTAGCATGCAGATTCTGCACTACCACTTCCCAATACTTCTCAGAAATAAGAACCAAAAATGCTCATGTGATATCCTTTGGACTCATTTGAAGAGGTTGTCTGATGAAGACAACCCCTTTTTAAATAGAAGCCGGCCTGGCATCTTTAACCCATAAAGATTATCTGTTACCTCTGAGGGAAGCCACGTCCAGCTATACCAAATATATGGATGGCTTGAGTCCACTACAGCAAGAGCTTCTCTTTGGGAGCAACTCTCTGCTTTTTATGAGACAACCCCTTTAGTGGATATATTTCACTCATATACCTTCTTAGTGCTTTTAACAGCTTATGACTGCTAGGGATAAATCTGCTCAGAATATACTGTACAGTGCACGATAGATTCCAGTGCCCATATCAGTTTTTTGGGAGGTTACAGTGGGTGCAAATGCAGTCACTAGTTCACCCCTATTAGCCTATCTTGTGGTAGGCCTTATATCACGCTCACCGTTCCTTGCTGTTACTTACCCCTGCCCAGAGTCCTTCTCTCCGACGACGCCTCTCTCCTTCTGCCTCTGCGCCCGGTGGCCACTCCAGCTGCCGACGGCATCCACTGGGTCCTAGCACGCAAGTAGGGAGAATTACCGCTCTAGGCGATGCAATGGAAGAGACACAACTTATTTTGTTCAACTTTACTGTAATGAACAGGTAACAGGAAATTCTCTTCTCTGGAGCAGACAGGAATCCTGAGGTTGGGAAATCCCCCGGAGAGAGGTCGTGCCTGAACCCACGTTGCCAAGCTTGGCAGCGAGCACGCCGCTGTCAGTCACGGTGGGAGCTACCCACTACAGTCAGCCTACCCTCGGGTAAGAGTCACACTCTCGGCCCGGGGGTCGCGTCGTGGGAATCAGTGGACTACCCGTACCTACTGCCACTGCCACCGGTCCTTGCGGAGCTATCTGCTACCTTTCGTGACAAATCCTCTCTCTTCTCAGTCGGCGGTGCGAACGTTGGACCACCTAGGATGCAACTGAACAGGTGAGGTTGACACTAACGTTTTCACAAAGTCCAGTTAATAGTCCAATAAAGTCCCGTCAACCTGACCGTTCCTTCTGTCCGCTCCTGATCCAACAATATTCGCCAATAACAGTTCAAAGCAATTATTACAGGCTGTGATTACAGAAGTTATACACTCTGGAGTAAACGCAGGGACACTGGCACGGGTAATGAGGTAGTGAGACTGCTCTCGGGCCTAGTTCAGGCTAAGTCATCTGTTGATTTCAGGACTAATCTTCTATGCACACTGTGACCAGGATGAACGAGGGACGTCACTCCTCTTAGAGGGTCACTGGCTGTAATATGGGTACTGGTACTGTCTCTGGGGAGGGACCTAGGGTCCTCGTCAGGGAGTTTACGGTCTATGACCGGTATCTGTAGCGGATGCTGATGGCACACTCTGCTCCTGCTTCGGTCAGTCCTCTGCGGCTGCAACAACCTCTGCTCTTGGAACTGCTACAGGGAGGCACGCTCCGCTCATACAGTCCTCTGATGCTGACACGATCCCTCCTCTGATGATACTCCAGAAGGACACTTGTCCATCAGTCCCCTGCCCTGCTATATCAGGCAACCCAAGCGGTGGGCCTCCCCCTTGGCGTTTGTGCGGGTACCGGTCCCCCTTGGTCTTTCTCTCCCTCCTGCACGCTCTCCAGTTCTTCCGCCTGCTCCTCTTGCTCTCCCGCACTTCCGGTTTTCTTCCTCCTCCGTCCACGTGTCCGCATCCCCCTCCTCCAACCTCGCATCGCGAGACTTCGCCCTGCTTCACTGCTGGAGGACATGCGTCGTGGCTGTCGGCAGAGCGGCCATTGCCATGACGCCCAAGACGCTCCTCTGCTCGGGAGCCGAATTCCAGAGCTACAGACCGGCCCATGTCCCTGCGTTGCCCCCCGGCACTACAGGTAAGTACACAACTTACACGCATGCACGGACCATCAGGTACCAAATTTGAAATTACTACCTGATCTGCTATAGAAGCTGCTCTTGCTCGGGTAGTCATTGCCAGAGCAATTTGGTTGCTAGAGTTCCTTTGTGTCCCTTGTTTCATGCAATCTAGTCTTATGAAAAATTTCTGTGTACCGTCCTTTGCCAGTTTCTGACCATCCGTGCCTGCTGCCTGCCCTGACCTGTTGCTACATCTATCATATTGAACCACTGTTGTCTGCCCAGTCCTATTGCTACGTTTAACCATGTTGAACCTCTGCCGTCTGCCCAGACCTAAAGCTACGTTTTCCAATCTGCCCCTGCCAACATCAGATGTCACCAAGGGATACTACTCCAGGATATCATCCTAGGGTTCGCCCGCAGCAAAGTCCACATTCCTGTACAGGGGTTAAAGGGTGAAGACCGGGGGTTCCCTTAGATTCCACTCCCTGGAGTAGCTCTAGTAGTCAAAAATCCCATTGTGACAAGGAGGATTCACACTGCCCCCTGCTGACACTACTACAGCCAAATCCAAAGGCTTTTGTTACACATAATAGCAGGTGATTTTTAAACGAGTTGACTCTCCTCTTTTGGTCAACCCTTTTTTAATCTATCGGCCCCTAAAAATAGAAACTGCTTTACACAGTACAATGAACTTGGAATGTGGCTGCTCAGCTCAAACGGCTCTCATGGTAAGCGGTATTATTGTCGAATGAGTTGACAATGTGGGGCATTTCTAGGACAGAAGGAGTACAGGATACTGTACATGCAGAACAAATGTGCTTCTTATATAAATGATAACTATGGAAAAGTAGGGAGGGGAAAGTAGAGGGGAAATATCAGACAGGCACTTAGTGTTATGATAAAAAGTAATTCATGTTTTATTTAATCAAGTAGAAAAATAGAAACATATTTTATCTGGTGATTCTGCACATAATTGCATTAATACAAAAAATATAATATAATAAAAAAAGTTGTTCCATATATTTCGTAACTGTCAGACCAGGTGAAGAGAAATTCATAGTTATATGCATAGGTTAAATAGAATAAATGCATAAAAAACAATCAATGCATCCGAGTATACATCAAGGACCTTAACAGTACTGGAGTCCATGGATAAAAAGACCACAAAGGAGCTAATTGCCGCTAAAAGTTCATGTAGTAAGCAGAGAAGACACTTTATATTCATTATGTGGCATAATGCCATGCTTCTTATACGGATGTAAAATGTCATAGAGTTGTGATTAAAGTCCTCAGTATAAGTAAAGCAGTGCTGTGTGTGAAAACAATTGTTTTTTTCTTAACTGTATCTGAGTGAATTTGCTCAAGAACCTGTGATCCATTACTTTCTGCAGACATTGTAATAGAAGAAGCTTCACTATGACCCTGTCAGGATATTTCACACAGTAATGTCATAGTTTAGACAATCAGAAGCCCCTTACACTGATACTTATAAAAAGATGGAAGGAGAAGGGGGTAGCCAAGTCCAGCCCAGAGGACTGATATAACAAGCAGTCCCTCCATTAGATCTTTAATATGTGAAACACTTCCTCATTCTGCATTAGGTTTCAGAGTATTCTGTATTGCTAAATGGCTAAGGTTTGAACAGAAAGACATCATTCAGTTATTGCACATGAAGATTTTCATTACTGTGCCAAAAAAATGTTTTAACTTAGATCCCATTTTCAATTATTTGCTTTAGATTTTAAGGTAGAGACAAGACAATGAGGACCCTTGAGGCGGGTTGCAAGCTTGTGTATTTTTGCCAAAATATCAACTACTACCTAATATTTATAAGCTATGCAAGATGGACTTGTGATGTTGGGGGAGAATGGGTTGTAAGTACTTTGTGTGTGATTAGTACTTAGAAGGTCCTGGGCAGCCCGCCATAGCATGAGCGTGATCAATAGGCTGCTAGGCAGCATGGTGCACTACACGTAACCGTGTGACTAGTAACTTATAAAAGTTTTATCTGTGGGCAATGATAATACTAAGCAGCGACCACCCTCAGGAATAGTAGGTGTGGGAGTAGCTGTTCATCAGTATTTTGCACTTGTGGGACCTCCCTCATTTGTGGGTTTTACTCCTATATCACTTTGGATATTGGATATAGAGGGGGTGGTCCGTACTGAGGGACTCCATCTAAAATATTAATATGCCCTAATAGGGTACATGGAAAGGGTTGTCCAAAGGGGACAACCCCTTTGGAAAACTACATTGCAATCTCATTTTTGAGTCTTAAACAGGAAAGAATATGTCAACCACTTGGTGGTATTTTACTATATATATTTGAATGAAGTGCATTGCTCCTTCATGTCACTTTGGATACGTTTTCCTTGAGCGCAAACCAAATGGTTAGGCATGACCGTAAAAGTAAAAAAAAAATATTTATGACTTTCATTCCAACACCTGGTCCCTTTAGCTTCCATTCCAACACCTGGGCCGAAGTTATAAAAAGAAATCTCGCTCCAGTGGATTTATTCCACTGCTTGATTCCTCTGGCTTACATTCTATCTTTCAGTTCAGCATCTGGTACCTCTATGGTTCCACAATGTTCCCACTTGGCTGCTATTTTAGCATCTGGCCCATCCATCTTCCTTTTCAGCACCTGGTTCCCCTCCAGTACTTGGTTCGTTCTGGTTTTTCCGATACTTCTTGTTTCCATACCAGCATCCATTTCTTCTGGCTTGCATTTCAGCATTTAAATTGTCTCACTTCATTCCAAAATCCACATAACTTCCCAGATGCATTTTAGAGGAAAAAAGGTTTCACCATCCCAGACAGGGGTTCTTTACTGTGAGACTATGAAACTCTGCCACAGGATGTTGTGATGGTTGATTCTTTCAGCAAGTTCAGGAAGGGCCGGCCTTGATGCCTTTCTTGTAAAATATAATATTACAAATTATGTGTACGAGATTCTGGAGATGGGACGTTGGTCCAGGGAATTATTCTGATTGCCAGATTTGGAGTCGGGGAGGAATTTGGCATCAACCTCATGGGGGTTTTTTGCCTTCTTCTGGATGAACACGGTAGGATTATAGGTTGGACGACATGGTCCATTTCCTCTGCATTTCCAGTAATGTATCCTTATCGTTTACACCCATCACCTGGTTTCTTCATCATCCAATGCCTTGTTTCTTTATCAACCAATCTTACCCTTAAATACAGTACTATAGATAAAATATGAATATACGTGTATTTTTGATCCACTCATTTCTGGTTTGTTGTCTTGTACCTCCAATCTGGGTGTTTGTTATTACTACTAAACCAATTTATGACGGAAACGGCTTTTGTATCCTTTGTGTGACAGTATAATTCCTTGCACAAATCAACAACTTTGGCTGCATGTGCAAATTTTATTGCTGAATGTATAACCATAAAACTTGATTGATGGTTTATGATCGAGCTTATGGGAATGTGTGTATTTAACTACTACTTTCTGTATATTTTACGTGGCATCAAAATTAGTGGCCCATGTAAGGAACTATAAAGATTTTAGCTGTGATCAGATCTCATGAATGATGAATTACATACATTAAGGTCAGACTGTACAGAGTGCTCACTTTAAAATGCATTTGATGAATATATAAAGGGGGTATCTGGGAGAGCTGGGTAACCTGTTTTACTATGTTAAGTGCTGGCAGGTGTGATTTTGTGCACAAATGTTTACATTGCAGTATAGGAATATGAAGTATGAAATATGAAATATGAGTTATTGTACTTACTGATCACATTTCCATTTGTTTCATTCGCTATGGTGTGTAGGGCAGAAGGGGACCATAAAGCCCTCCAAAGAACGACTATGCAGCAGAGCACTGTCCACTTAGAATACAAACTATTCATATGTTGTCACCTGGACTGCAAATCCCAAAAGTCAAGTGGTTTCTTCCCTAGGATAGTAGGCAGAACCATACAAAACATGACTTTTCACCTATGAAACTAATATGCAAGCAATAGTATCGCTATGTATATAGCACATCCCTGCAATTCATGGCCCTATGGTGTAAGGCTTGGGAAGCCCCCATACAAGATAACCAGTAATGTTATGTTATAGTGAAATGGTTGCTCTCCAGCTATTGTAAACTTAAAGTCTTCAACTCATCCCTACCACAAGGAAGTAGACGCCGGGTTAAAAGGATATATTTTAAACATGATTCTTAGAGCTCATGCACACTAATGTACAAACGCCAATATGTACAGAGCAGGAGACTTCTATAAGGGTTGTGGGAGATGAGCATCAAGAGAGGAAGTATATTCTATCATCCAGAAAAGAAATCGTCTTTACAGTTTAGGCAGAACAGAAAATAAGTCCTGCTCGGCTGAGCACTAACCAAACATTAAAATAGTCCTAACTATACCAGGACCACGCTAAATGGTGCTGGGGACAACACAGTGCTACTTGTTACCCACAGGTCCTTTGTAGACAAGTCAGCAACGATCTGCCCTAGACACATAGCTCAACAAACAGTGTTAATGCACCGCACTGTACACACATGCTGCAGGTGCAGATAATTCACTAACTTTGGAAAGTCTGAGCTTTCCACTACAGACCAAACATTCCCTGGAGACTAAAAAACACATAACAGGATTCTAGGGAAAACATGTTTTTCCGTCTATGACTTGCCCTGTCGCACAGGGTCTGCTGTTTTATGGCATGTTCCATCAGACACAATATTATGGAGATATCCTTGTAATACAGCGGCACACAGAGTCCCTATTACAAGGTAGTACAGAGCCACAGGGACTCCAGGCTCTTCTGCACAGACTCCTTTATTTGGGGCTCTTCTATGATTTCAAACAGTAAATAAAATGCTGCCACTAACAAAATTTAATGCAGTTTTACCTATTTGTATCTAAGATTCTATAAATTAGTAAGATATTCAGGCAGTTATAATGACACATTCGTATGAGATAATAGTGTACGATAAAGATATAATATACCACAGTTGTTTATGGATTGTGCTACTTTTCATGTAAACTTTTTCATTGTAACCTTTTTTATTTTATTTTTAATCAATTTATTACTTTTTAATGGCTTTTCAACAGCTTTTGTTGTGTGGTATCACGCTGCAGCAAGTTATTAGTTAAGTTAAACATGGCTACATCCGTAGACAACGAAAGGAGACCAAGCCATGCTTCCGAGGGGTTATAATAACAAACACTACATAAATGGTGAAGTATATTGTTACGAGATAAGCAACAATATAATAAGGAAATGTCATAGCTGGTTAAAAGGGTTAAAAGAAAGAGCCTAAGCGGAGAGAGACTCAATAGGCCAGCCCAACCCCTAATGGGGACCACCTCAAACCTTTTCAAAGAAGAGGTCAGCGGTCTATCAAACAGTGGGATGGGACTATTAAATATGAACCAAGCAAAAAAGTTAAAACTGGGGAAAAAAATAAGAGAAAATAATTAGAGTTTCTGAGTCTGAGACAGAATGAAGAAGGAAGGGTAGGATGGGGAGAGTAATCCATTTTTATGAGATGTCTTTATACACGTAGCTTGAGGAAATAATTGGATGCTATTGCCATTCACTGCCCTCGATGTGTTACACAAAGATGATCATTTGTTTTGTAAGTAATTGTGCACTGGAAAGAACATCGTCTTGAGCTCAATATATTGACCAATCAAAATATCTACCAAGCTCTCTGGTTTGAACATGATTCATTCAAAACAGAAAAAAAAAATGCTGCTCTAAAAGCATTATTCCGGAAGAATAAGACCCTGGTTTCTCCAGTCAATAATAATTCTCACTGGTCTGTCTAATCATATAAATACTTCAGCCATTCAAGACAATTCCCAACAATGTTCTGTATTATCTATAATGTAACTCATATTTTTTTTTCATGCAATAATTATAATATGCCTTTAATATTTGCTGTTACCTCTTCCAATACCAATGACTTTATCCAGACCCGCTGCTCATATAGGGCCGTTACTGAATAATGGACACTTTAAAATGTGTTTCTGAACATATAGCCTTAGGTGGAAGTTCCAAGATTTCAAATGGCTGAACATTAAGAACAGACTTGGCAATTTGGAACACAAACATCTTCAGTACTGGTCATTCTGTGGTAGGTTTTCTTGTATTTACGATTATTGCGGTACTGAATTACCAATACTCTACAAGCTATAGTTCAAAGATACTACATTTTCTATTAGACCGAGCAGAGGGCACAATAGTTCTGAACAAACTGGTAACTCTTTGAACTCTAAAGTAGTTCCAAATATTACAATAGTTATGTATTCAATTATATCCAACCCTTCACATTATTTGGTCACAGGACCCTGTTTCTCTAGTATTTTAAATTATTAAAAAGGTGTTCCACTTTGGACAATCCCTTGTTACCCAGATGATAAGCTGATCACAGGCTGTTTTGCTGCTGGGACCCCAATGATCAACAGAAAAGTGTTCAATTTCTCTGCAGCACCACCATAGGTAAAAGGAAGCATTACACAATTCTGATTGAAATTAATGGGCTGTCCATGTAATGCAACGACATGCTGAGTCCTCCAGAGCGAGAGTTGCTCTTTGTAACCACTCTCAAACCCTGCTAATAATTGAGGGTCCTGAACAGTGGACTATCCTTTATGAACTCAGAATGCCCCTAATAATATTAGGCATTTTTTACATTAATTAGTAATTATCGGATTTATAGCTTTGGATGAAGATTTACCATAAAGTAGGGAACTGAGTTTTTTATGATTTAAATAAAAATTAAAATAAATGGATGCAAGACAATTTTAAGAGGGTCCAACCTTGGTCTCGATCTAAATTTAGGCAATTAAAGGATAATTTATGCCCTATACCGCACTACTAAAAATATTTATTTGAGGCTGGATTCACACACATTGCTGACTTGCATTTTCAGTAAAGTTTTCCACAGCGTTTTTCATCCCCTTTTTTTCAACCATAAACGTTGCGGCCAGATGTTACAGTCTATAATAAAATATGAGAAATCCTACATATACCGTATTTTGGTTTGTGGCATTTCTGTAGCGTTTTTCAGGTCAGTAGAATTTTAAAAATATAGCATGCTCTGGGTCTGGCGTATTTTTCTAGATTTTTTTTTACATAGGCTTCTCTATAGCACTTTAAAAAATGCACGTAAAAACTGATGTCCAAATTGTCACTAAATAGGAAACGCCTCCAAAAACCACTTGAAATACATGGCGTTCTTTTTTGTACGCTTCCTAAAACGCTGTGTGAAGGAGGCCTCATGGAAGTTCTCATGGTTCTTTCTTAAGTCTAAATGCGTAACTTCAATAGTTTTTCTGGTTATGTTTCCCAACAGTTAGGATGCACCAGTGATTTATTTGAAAGACAATGTACGCTTCATATATCTAGTGCATTACCAAAAACACTCTGAAGGTATCATAATGTTATTTAATATACTGCAAAAGTCGAGGTCAAACACATTAAACTGCTGGAGTCATAAGTGGAGGCTATAGCTGCTGGAGTCATAAGATTATTATAGCCCATCATCTTTTATTTACTGTAGGTTTAATCCGGTACTTACAATTTTTGGTTTGTGCTTTATTAACCCCTTAATTACAAGAAAGGGCCTTAATGATCAGCTGAATTTTTAGTTTTTGCCTCTCTGCATTTCAGCAGCCATAAGTCTTCCATTTTTTCATTGACGTGGCTGGTTGAGGCCTTGTTTTATTCAGCAGAATTCGTTTTTTTGGCGTGAATATAGAAAAAAAAAAAGATTTGTCTGCATTCATTATTTACACTGTTCACGTTTTACACGAAATAACCTGGTAAATAAATTCCTCAGGTTATTACTGTCATGTGGATACCTACTGTAATATATATATACATATTTTTTTTTAATGTATGGTATTCACAATAAAATGCATGTTATACTTCCCCAGTCTCCGATCATGTCACCGAGAAACCTGGTGACACAAACAAAGGGGGGAGTCCCCTTTGATCATGCAGTGTTCACAGATCGTGGCGATCAAATGGTTAAACGGCGGGGCTTCCTCCGATGCCGGCTGTACTCAGGAGCCATCTCTAAGAACGGGAGTTGTTAGTAATAGCTCATTCTTAGAGAATGAGCGCTCACTGGAGCTTTCATTATCCTCTTTTACAGCGACACAAAAAGATGTCGCTGTAGACTGAAGACCTACACCGCCTCGACAATGGATGATCATTAAAGTGTTAATCTATTGTTATTTTTTGTGCACATAATGCTGAGGGGAAACATATGCTGCTAAATTATTCAGTATAACAGAGGTTAGGTTATAATTGCATAGCTACATAGTTAGTATGGTTAAACAAAGAGACATGTAAGGGGGAATTTATGAATCCCTTTACGCCAGTTTTTAAAAATGTGGGTGGGGCTTATAAGGAGGGAGCGGGGCCATAGTGGCCCGATAAATTTACTATGATTTAGAAATGTGGCGTAAATTATAGCGCAAATCTACTCCAGCTCATAACTTGAGTAGATTTGATTTTCTGGTGCACAGATAGGTAGATATGCGCCTAATTTATTAAGAGGCGTGTGTCTCTTAATAAATTAGGCGCATCTTACTCTAACTTTCTTTAGATTAGGACAGGCGTGTGAAATGCCAGTCTTAATAAATTGCACGCTCAGGATTTATGCATGTGGCAAAGTCATATGCATGGACCCTGTACATCGATACAAGGATTCCTTTTGGGTCTACTGTATATTATAGAGCTGTAGACATTCCATGTGCCAATACTGTAGGCACTGTTTCCTTCCTAGAAGCAATAATATGTCTGTAATAAAACCCTGTCCATTTCCTACCAAGTAAAGTAAGTATTATAACGGCAGTTAAGGAGAAGTCCTAAATACTGTAGAATTTAGGAACCAGTTAGCCCACTCCAGGAGCCACTTTTTTTTATAGACAAGCAATAAGGACTATCATAGACATCAATAGAAAACAGTCCAAAATCATAGGTGCCAGCAGCAAATTTCTAGGTTCATTGTACCCCTGCTTGCTACATTTTCAAGTTGTATTTAAAGGTTTGGGTTGTTAGACAAAGCCAGATGGTATAAGGAAGTATAGGGAAGAGAATCTCAGGGAAAATGATAGGTGATAGGTGTTCTGGATACAAGAGTGTGAGAAGGTGAATAGTGGAGTAGAGAGCAGATTGAATGTGGGTTGGCATCTAGAGATTAATGAGAAATTGCAGGCAGAAGCAGAATTGGGCAGATCTTTATAGCTTTCCAGGGCATAGCTATAGGGGGTGCAGAGGGCCCTGGTGCCTGTGGGGACATTGGTGCCTGTGGGGGCCCAAACCCCATCTTCCACATATGTATTTTAAATGTCACATGGTAGATTGGGGGCCCTGTTAGAGATTTTGCATGGGGCACAGGAGCTTTAAGTTACGCCTCTGGAGCTGAGCATTTCTGCCTAATCGTTTAAGCATTCGGTGGGGGTCTCAGTACTCAGACCACCACCGATCAAAACTTCTGATATTTCCCTATGACATATCACAAGTTTTATGAAAGTACAGTTACTTTTTAAAGCACCCAATTTAATTCTATGGGAATAAGCTCTGTTAGTGCATAGCCATAAAATCCTATAAGAAAAATTATCTTATTTGGATTAAAGGGATTTCCCAGGATTTAAATTTGATTGCTTATCCTCAGTATACATGATCAATATTTGATTGGTGGGGGTCTGAGCTGCAGTACAAGGCACAGACACCAATCCAGATGTTCTGTTGTGTCTACGTACAAAACAAATAGTATGTGGCTACTTCATTCCGTTTATTTGCAGGGGTCCTGATTCAAACCCCTGATTTTTTTTTAAATATATATAATGTCAATTGATGCTGAGCATATATACAATGTATATAGTGAACATGCTGCTCTGTTTAATGTACAGGGTATCTATATACAGATAACGCTGAGTATTTATACTGTTGCGGCCGACATGTGAGCAGCTCATTGCTGTCAATCGGTATACAATGAGAATTGTCCTAAATATCGGGGTGAACAACCTATTTTTCTCCCCTTTAAAGAGGCTCTGTCACCAGATTTTGCAACCCCTATCTGCTATTGCAGCAGATCGGCGCTGCAATGTAGATTACAGTAACGTTTTTATTTTTAAAAAACGAGCATTTTTGGCCAAGTTATGACCATTTTTGTAGTTATGCAAATGAGGCTTGCAAAAGTCCAAGTGGGTGTGTTTAAGAGTAAAAGTCCAAGTGGGCGTGTATTATGTGCGTACATCGGGGCGTTTTTACTACTTTTACTAGCTGGGCGTTGTGACGAGAAGTATCATCCACTTCTCTTCAGAACGCCCAGCTTCTGGCATTGCAGACACAGCCGTGTTCTCGAGAGATCACGCTGTGACGTCACTCACAGGTCCTGCATCGTGTCAGACGAGCGAGGACACATCGGCACCAGAGGTAACAGTTGATTCTGCAGCAGCATCGGCATTTGCAGGTAAGTCGATGTAGCTACTTACCTGCAAACGCTGATGCTGCTGCAGAATCAACTGTAGCCTCTGGTGCCGATGTGGCCGACACGATGCAGGACCTGTGAGTGACGTCACAGATCTGCACTGCCAGAAGCTGGGCGTTCTGAAGAGAAGTGGATGATACTTCTCGTCAGAACGCCCAGCTAGTAAAAGTAGTAAAAACGCCCCGATGTACGCACATAATACACGCCCACTTGGACTTTTACTTTTAAACACACCCACTTGGACTTTTGCAAGCCTCATTTGCATAACTACAAAAATGGTCATAACGTGGCCAAAAATGCTCGTTTTTTAAAAATAAAAACGTTACTGTAATCTACATTGCAGCGCCTATCTGCTGCAATAGCAGATAGGGGTTGCAAAATCTGGTGACAGAGCCTCTTTAACTCCTTCAGGACTGAGCCTGTTTTGGCTTTGCGGACGCAGCCCATTTTTTTCAAATCTGACGTGTCCCTTTATGTGGTAATAACTTGGGAATGCTTTCACCTATCCAAGCGATTCTGAAATAGTTTTCTCGTGACATATTGTACTTTATGTTAGTGGAAAAATTTGATAAATAAATTCAGTATTTGTTTGTGAAAAACACCAAACTTTAGACAAAATTTGCAAAAATAAACATTTTTCTAAATTTAAATGTATTTGCTTGTAAAACAGATAGTAATAGCACACAAAATAGTTACTAATTAGCAATTCCCATATGTCTAACTTATGTCGGCATCGATTATTGAACATCCTTTGATTTTTCTAGGACGTTACAAGGCTTAGAACTTTAGCAGCAATTTCTCACATTTTCAAGAAAATTTCGAAAACCTATTTTTATAGGTACCAGTTCAGTTCTGAAGTGGCTTTGAGGGCCTTATATATTAGAAACCCCTACAAGTCACGCAATTTTAAAAACTGCACCCCTCAAAGTTTTCCAAACAGCATTTAGAAAGTTTCTTAACACTTTAGGTGTTTCACAGGAATTAAAGCAAAGTAGAGGTGAAATTAACAAAATTTTTTTTTTTGTCAGAAAATCCATTTTAATCCATTTTTTACTGTAACACAGAAGGTTTTAGCCGAAAAATGCAACTCAATATTTATTGTCCAGATTCTGCAGTTCTTAGAAATATCCCTCATGTGGCCCTAGTATGGTAATGCACAGAAGCACAGGCCTCAGAAACAAAGGAGAACCTAGTGGATTTTGGGGCCTCCTTTTTATTAGAATATATTTTAGGCACCATGTCAGGTTTGGAAAGGTGTTGTGGGGATCAAAACAGTGGAAACACCCCCATAAAGAACCCATTTAGCAAAGTACATGTAACGTCCGTGGTCCCTGATCACAAACTCCTTCGATCCAGTCGTTGCCCTTCTCTCCAGAGATGTCTGCACATACGGCCGTCCTGTTCCACAGTGATCACCAGGGTGCACTAGCGAGCTATGAGAAGGTCTCAGCCCCTTCCTCTTACACCTGAGTGTTGTTGTCGTATCCTGAGTTTGTCTTGCAAATGGTCCCCTAGTGTTTCCTGCTCCCAGTGTTCCGTTCCTGCATCCTGTAACCTGTATCCTGATTTAGTGCCGTGTTGAGCTGTTGCCGTGCTGTGCTGTATACCACGCCTATCCTGCTACTCCACGCCTGACGTCTACCTGCTGCTTAGTTCCAGCCAAGCCTGCCTTACTACTGTCCGAGCTGCCACAGGTACCCTATATGAACTATAGACTCTGACCTGCGCCCTGTTGGTCAGCTGCCATACCGCCAAGGCGGTACGGCCCAGTGGGTCCACCAACCCTATGTGACAGTACACCCCTCAAGGAATTTATAGAGTGGTATAAGGAGCAATTAAACCCCACAGGTTTTTTGC
The DNA here is from genome assembly GCF_050947455.1 of Rhinoderma darwinii. Lineage (NCBI taxonomy): Eukaryota > Metazoa > Chordata > Amphibia > Anura > Rhinodermatidae > Rhinoderma > Rhinoderma darwinii. Next base: position 583,341,514 of record NC_134687.1, on the reverse strand, counting down.
TGAATTTAGTGGAATTAGTCTGTAAAAATGAAAATCTAAATTTTTTCCAATAAACGTAGAAATTACCAATTTTGACAAGGCATAAAGAAGAAAAAGCGCCCCAAGATTTGTAAAGCAATTTTTTCTCATTACGGCAATACCCCATATGCTGTAATAAACGGCTGTTTGGACACACGGCAGGGCTCAGAAGCGAAGGAGCACTATTACTGTAATATAGTTCAGTCTATGAAAGATGTTCGTGAATTGCAAGCGGATTTAAACAAGCTAAGTGTTTGGGCATCCAACAACCTGCATGCATCATATGTCCTAGGGGGAGCTACACTGGGGGATTCACTTGTTGAGAAGGATCTGGGTGTACGTGTAAATCATAAACTAAATAACATGTGCAATGTCAATCAGCTGCTTCAAAGGCCAGCAAGATATTGTCGTGTATTAAAAGAGGCATGGACTCGTGGGACAGGGATGTAATATTACCACTTTACAAAGCATTAGTGAGGCCTCATCTAGAATATGCAGTTGAGTTCTGGGCTCCAGTTCATAGAAAGGATACCCTGGAGTTGGAAAAAATAAAGAAGAGCAACGAAGCTAATAAGGGGCATGGAAAATCAAATTTATAAGGAAAGATTAAAATAATTAAACCTATTTAGAATTGAAAAAAGACGACTAAGGGGGGACATGATTAATTTATATAAATATATTAATGGCACATACAAAAAATATGGTGAAATCCTGTTTCATGTAAAACCCCCTCAAAAGACAAGGGGGCACTCCCTCCGTCTGGAGAAAAAAGGTTCAACCTGCAGAGGCGACATGCCTTCTTTACTGTGAGAACTGAGAATCTATGGAATAGTCTACCGCAGGAGCTGGTCACAGCAGGGACAGGAGATGGCTTTAAAAAAGGCTTAGATAATTTCCTACAAAAAAAAAATATTAGCTCCTATGTGTAGAAATATTTACCTTCCCTTTTTCCCATCCCTTGGTTGAACTTGATGGACATGTGTCTTTTTTCAACCGTACTAACTATGTAACTATTAGGCTTTTGGAGCTCAAGTTTGCTGGATTGGTTTTCGGATGTCGTGTCGCATTTGCAAAGCTCCTGAGGGACCAAAACAGTGGACACCCCCCAGAAGTGACCCCATTTGGGAAACTACAGCCCTAAAAGTATTTATCTAGGGGTATAATAAGCATTTTGATCCCACAGGTTTTTTGCTGAATTTAGTGTAATTAGGCCGTGAAAACTTCTATTGTTTTTTATTTCATTTTTGTGTCGCCATATTTAAGAGCCACAACTTTTTCATTTTTAAATCAAGAAAGTTGTGTGAGGGCTTGTTTTTTAATGTACAAACTGTAGTTTTTATTGGTATCATTTTTTGGTACATGCGACTTTTTGATGCCTATTTATTACATTTTTTTGGGAGCTGAAGTGACTAAAAATAGCGATTCTGGTATCATTTTTTTATTATTTATTTTATGGCGGTCATCATGCGGAATAAATTAGATTATATTCTATTGAAGTTCATTATACTTTATTTTATTATTTTTTTCATTTTTTTCTAATAATAAAGGACTTTATAAGGGAAAAAGTGCCATTTTTAATTGTATTACTTTGGACTTTTAGTTTTTTATTTTTGTACATTATTTTTTTAACTTTTTTTAACTTTTCTTTTTTTAGTCCTACTAGGGACTTGAAGATCCAACTGTTGGATTGTTGTTATAATACCCTGCAATAGTTATGTATTGCAGGGTATTATACCTGTCAGTTTCACACTAACAGGGGGCATATCGCCTTCCTTAGATGGCAGACCAGAGGGCTTTGCCGATGTTGTTATAACAGCTTAAATGTGGCAGTCGCTATTTACAGCCGCATTTAAGGGGTTAATCGGCGGGGATCACCGCTGTGGTCCGACCCAATATTTTCCCCCAGTACTAAGGCTGCTAGTAGCAGCCTGTACTCTGTGTGCTCTGTTAGGAGCACATGTAGATTAACGGGCTTCAGGCACAAGGACCAGTGCTGTAGCCCGTTAACCTACGTGGGGTGGTCGGGAAGGGGTAAGGGCCAGTTCACACAGAGTTTTTTTTACACGTTTTTTGCTAGCGGGAAAAAGAAGGGACATGCCCTATCTTCGGGCGTTTACACCTCTGACCTCCCATTGACATCAATGCGAGGCAGAGAAAGCGTATTTCTTGGCGTTTTTAGCTGCGGCGTTCAATGGCCGCAGGTGAAAAACGCAGCGAAAATCGGCGTGCAGGCAGAGCAAAGTCTGCCTCAAAATTCACAATCTCTTAACTTCGTTACTCTGTCTGTGGTAGTTACAGCAGAGGACGCGTAATCTCGCGAGATTACGCGGTAAATGACAGGTTACAGCAAGATCACGCTTCCTCTGCTGTAACTACCATAGAAACAGTAACGAAGTGCAGAGATTGTGAATAGACATTCCGTGGAATGTCTATTCACTGTCTAAACACTTCAGTATTGTTAATGTGTAAGTATAAGACAGCACATAAGGATCTAACAGGATCCCTATGCGCTTTGTAAATGAATGGAGAGGAGTGCATGATGCTGATTGGTCAGCGTCATACACTCCTCTGTACAATGCCCACTTGGTCTAAAGTAAAAATACGCCCACTTGGGCATTAAGCAACTCATTAGCATAAATTTAAAAACGCTAATAAAGTGCTAAAAATGGATCATTTTTTTAAATAAAAAGCATTACTGTCACCTACATTATAGCGCCGATCTCCTTATGTAGGAGATAGGGCACTTATAATGTGGTGACAGAGCCTCTTTAATTTTACTTTTTACTTAGGGGCAGTCTTTACAAGAACGACAATGGTAACATCTATAATAACATCAGGATTAACAACATTCATACTATCTAACATAATCTCTAATACCATCTATAATAATATAATCTATAACACCATCTATAATAACATATTTAATAGAATTTCAATAGCATCTTAAATTCTCATGAATACTCTATACATGGAACCTCTGTTTAGAGAACTGAAAAAGATCCAGTAAGTTCTAACATTTTAATGGTTGGGATAAGACACTTCCATGTGTGCGTGTCCCAGTCTGGTCTCTATTGGGTATTTATGTATTTGTCTTTTCCTTTTGTTTTTGTCTTTTTGAAATGGCCTTTCGCATTTCTATTTTGTTCTGTTTTTGTTTTTTTTTTGCTTATTTAAAATGTTTAATTCTTTTATAGAATCTGACTATTTCAGTGCAGGAAGACCTGAAAATTGAGAAATATTACCAAATTGTTCAGCTCATCTCATTCGAGGTTGCAGTCAAGGGAAGACTGCCCATATGTCAATTCGGGCAAATGCCAGATGGGCCATTGTCTGCAGTGGGCCGCTCTCCTCCTAGCAGGCTTCTGTAGCTCCTCCACCTCATCTCTGACCTGTCTCTGCATGGGTCAGTCACAAAACCCCTGCAATCCTGGTTGTCCTCCTGCTAGGTATGATATCATAGTGAGGGTTGGGGCCTCTGGGAGAAAAGATAGGGCCCCCCAGATTACAGTAGTGTTTATAACAGGAAGTAGAAGTGCTTGTCTACACGTGTATACAGGTAATAAGAGGGGAGCGAGGGGTTGCAGAATGAGTCTGTATGTTGGAGGGGGCTGAAGGGAGAGGAAGGATATTTTGTACATAATACTGTATGTTGGAAAAAGATTAATGGAGAAGAGTGATGTTTTTTTCTTAACATGGAACTGTATGTTGGAGGCGGCTGAAGGGAGGGGTGTGATGTTTTGCAAATAGGACTGTATGTAGGAGGGGGCTGAATGGATGAAAGTTATGTTTTGCACATAGGACTGTATGTTGGAGGCAGATGAGTGGAGTAGAGTGGTTTGTTTTAAACATGGGTTTGTATGTCAAATGGGGCTAAATGGAGGGAAGTGATGTTTTGCACATGGTACTGTATGTAGGAGGTGACTGAAGGGAGGGAAGTGATGTTTTTTTCATGGGACTGTATGTTTTAGTAGGGCTGATGGGAGGAGAGTGAGGTTTTGCACATGTGACTGCTGGAGGAAGATGAAGGGAGGGTAGAGAAGTATTTTTTTACGTTCGACTGTATGCTGGAGGGGGCTGAAGGGAGGGGAGTGATGTTTTTCACATGAGACTGTATGTTGCAGGTGGTTGAACGGAGGGGAGTGATATTTTGCACATGAGACTGTATGTTGGGGCCGGTTGAAGGGAGGAGGATGATGTTTTGCATATTACAATGTATGTTGAAGGGGGCTGAAGGGAGGAGAGTGATGTTTTGCACATATGACTGTATGTTGGAGGGGGAAGAAGGGAAGGTGATGTTTTGCACATGGGACTGTATGTTGAAGGGGGCTGAAGGGAGGAAAATTATGTTTTGCACATGGGACTGTATGTTGTAAGGGATCGTTGTTGCATCCAGTAGGGACTTAATCAACCCTAGAATGGATGAGCCATGCTGTCCTACTCCATTATGTATTTATTACTTGACTTAACCAGTCCAGCCCTTGTTACGATATATATAGCTAGGCTAACTACCATCTTCACATTATCTAAAGCTCCTTCCAAGTCTCCTCCTCATTCTGGACCTCCATCGATCCTTTAAATAAAAAGGACATTTACAGAGGTACTACAATGATCTACAGGCTAAGTGCACCATCTGCCGAATTTCATCATCCTTGACAGAACATAACTCCAAGGATGGTGACATTCCACAAGTGTCTTTATGCTCCATAAGGCTAGATCCTCCTGCTTCCAGAAATCAAAAAGAAGGCCTTCAAAAAATGACCCTGTGACAATCCTGCAAAAAATTGAATGTTTTCTACACTATCAGTGTCTATTGTTTTTCAGGGTAATTCTGACTTTGAACTAAATTTAGTTACAGAACCTCTATAAATAATCATCAATATCAAACCTCCTACTTTATTGGCCCTTGGAGTAAAACATAGACCCTGGAAAAAGGGTAAAACCTACTCTTTTAGTAAATATTTCCATAATACAGATGCATCTTGTCATCTGTGGCGTACTTAGAAGACAGGGGACACCATAACAAAGATCAAAAAGTCCTGAAGTAATGTACTTATCTCTGTGTGGTCCAGCACTGTTTCTGCAATAAGACTCTTGTCGGGGTTGGCAGGGACGTTGGGCGGTGAAATAATCTGTTGGTCGTGTATATCTGTGTAATAATAGTGGAGGTGGATGGCCATTACACTGCTCCTTTGGAGACTCCATTTATGCCCTACTTCTTTGCGGATATATATTAATGTCTGTGTACACCTCCTTCTTTAACTATGTCTTAGACAATTACCTCATACCTATCTGTGCATATGATCATTGTTATAGATTCCTGCTGATGACCACACAGTATTATGTGTTATATGTACTATTTTTGACTACTATATATTTACTTGTGTGTAGCCCATGTATAGCTCTATTGGAACGGATCCTCTTTGTAATTTTATCCCCCATGTTTTGTCAACTAATAAAAATTTTAATTTTTTATATTTATATGAAATAGTGCATGACTCCTTGTCCTTCTTTTGTATATAAATGATGTTGCGGAATTTCTATGTTACTACCTAACTTTTTTGGAGGTGTGGTACAGTGTGTGGAATCACCTAGCCAACGTTTTGTTTATACTGTGAGATACACTACCGTTCAAAGGTTTGGGGTCACCCAGACAATTTTGTATTTTCCATGAAAACTCACACTTATATTTATCAAATGAGTTGCAAAATGACTAGAAAATATAGTCAAGACATTGACAAGGTTAGAAATAATGATTTTTATTTCAAATAATTATTCAAAATATATATATATATATATATATATATATATATATATATATATATATATATTATTTCTTTTTTGGGGGCGCAGGTCCAAAACATATGTCTTAATCTTTTAAAACCCTAGGTGTCTCCCTTCTTGTAATCTGCTGTCCACCCCCTGTTATCAAGCAAAGTACGTCCCTGGTTACAGAGAAGATGTGACGGGCTGCAGAAGGTGGATGTTTGTCTCATTACTGCCTGCCTATACAAGTCTATGGAAAGGGGAGGGGGCAGCAAGAGGTAGGAGCAGAAGCAGAGAGATACACATACATGCTACATACAAGTCTATGGAGTGAGGAGGGGTGAACAGGGGGAGGGAGCAGGAGCAGAGAGAGACAAAGACATGCTGCATACAAGTCTATGAAGAGGCGAGGGGGATCCGGAGGAGGTAGCAGAGAGAGAGAGTGTCAGCAACGCTGCATACAAGTCTGTGGAGAGGGGTGGGGAGCATTAGGATCAAGCAGGAGCAGAGAGAGAGACACAGACACAGACATTTCTATGTCACCCCAGTGTTGGATTCTCAGCTACACTGGTCTGTACTGCTGTATAATGTCTTTAATGCTGCTGCTGCTGCTTCTATACATATGTGATAGATAGAGATAGGAGAGCAGGATTCTACTCTTCTATGTGTGCTGTATATAGGAAACATGATAGCTGTTAGGCTTTGCCACTTGCTCAGAGACAACTAAGAATTAGAGTTAGAAGAGAAAACTGCTAAATAATGCAGAATACAAGTCACATAAGGGCAAGAAATAGTGTTATTACTCATGTACACACATATGACAGCTTATTCTGGAAGGTTACCTAAAAAGTTAGGTACGCTTTAAGAAACCTAATGATGCAGCTGAAGGTGACGGTTGGGCTGGTGCCATCAGCCGTGAATAGAAGTTTGAGGGGCCCAAGAAGAACTTTTGCACTGGGGCCATGAGCTTTTAGCTACGCCTCTGGTTAGTGTTTTGGATTGTATTCTCAGTTAGTGGTGGTATTTGAAGAAAGAGAGAAGTGAATAGGTCAACCTGTCGAGTTTTGGATAGAATAAATTCCATACTGCTAACATTTCTGGAATAAATGTGAACTTCTATAGTGAGTCCATATGCCAACCTCACTGGTCTGTCTTTTTGATCATACGATGACCATAAATTTGCACTGATTTCTATGGTAAGTTTAAATTTGTGACATTTGTCAGGTTCTGACCTTTCTTTAAATAGGGTTCTCATGACAAATATACCAAATTTCAGTAATGATATTGGAGCAGGGGATTTGTCACTGGTATAACCAAGAAGAATTGCAATGCAGGTAGACAACACTGTGGGTGCTGCAATAAATCAGCTTTCCCAGAAAATATATAGCTAAAAAAATTGTTAGATTTTATTTTTTTAAATGTGACAGAAGAGAACCTCTCAAGGACTTATACTTACTGGTGATTTTTTTTGCTTTAGGGAAGAATGTGGGGGGGGGGGGGCATTCTATATACGCTATTGCCAATATGTAAGCTGTCAACAACATATGTAAAAGAGCAAAATATGTAACTTTATTAAATTCTAATGAAAAGCCTTACAAAACACATCGGATATTGGAACATACAACCGTGCTACATGGGAATAAAGCTGAAGGACACCAAGGTAATGATTCATACAATTTATGTTCCACAGTCCTGTATAAACATAAATACTGCTCCTATATCCATCACCAACCTAAACATTAAATGTACATGAATCCAGCAGTAACTGCTGACCATCTGCCGTTTTGGCAATCGAAGCCAACACATAAAAATAAAGAGTTAGCATTCTAGAGCATTTGTGCGTTTTTGCTCCTGATAAGGCATAGAGTTACATTCAGTATAAGACCATATTCAGACGTGGCGGAATTTTTCCGCTGCAAATGTTGATACAGATTCGGGGCAATTCAACGAATCTGCACCAACATTTGCATATTTGACAGGTAATTCAGACGTTGCAGATATCACAGCGGACTTGCCACAGATTTCTGTTTTTGCACTGTAAAGGCTGAAATTCGCAGTGAAATTCCGCTTCTTCTCCGCAACGTCATGAGCATGCTGCGGAGGGAAAATTCAAAATCGCAGCCTAAATTCCGCACAGTTATTTTCCGCAACGTCTGAACTAAGTTTCCTAAAAATGTATAGAAACAAATGTAAAGAACGACTGCTGCAGAATTCTACTGCGGACTGTCCACAGCGGAATTCAACAGCAATTCCACCATGTCTGAATGTGCCCTTAGTCTTAGTCCCCACCTAGCTATAAACAACGGACAGCTATATTTTTTGCTGTGATGCTACTGAAAATAATGCTACCTAACGAAAATAGTTTTAAATGTTCTACAAAATGTATGAAGTAACCTAAACAAGTTGTCCAGTTTAGAAAACCCATTTTTTTAAACCCTATTTATAGAATTCTAAGATAATAGAGGGGGTCATCTCTCCAGGTTCCTCAACTTTTGGCCAGAGTGAAGAGCAGCTACAAATCACGTCTTTCACTCTGGAGGACCTGTCCTGTCCTAAATTACACAGACCACTCATTGATTTTAAATAGTAACAGTAGTTTCAAAAACTTTTTATATATCATAGGGACATTTTAAAAGTTTTGAGCAGTGGGTTTCCAATGCTGAGACTCCCACCATCATTGAAACAAAGGTATAGAAGCACTCAGCTGAGCACCCTGTACCTTCGGCTGTGATCATCGCTCCTTGTTTGGCTGAAGACGGCTCAAAGCGCCATCTTCAGCCTAAGGCTGGGTTCTCACGACCTATTTTCAGGTGTAATGGAGGCGTTTTACGCCTCGAATTACGTCCGAAAAAATGCCTCCAATACGTCGGCAAACATCTGCCCATTACTTTCAATGGGTCTTAAGATGTACTGTGCCGACGACCTGTCATTTTACGCGTCGCTGTCAAAAGACTGCGCGTAAAATAACAGCCTCGTCAAAAGAAGTGCAGGACACTTCTTGGGACGTAATTGGAGCCGTTTTTCATTGACTTCAATGAAGAACAGCTCCAAATTACGTCCGTAAAAGACGCTCCGCAAAACGCGAGTACATGCAATTACGTCTGAAAGTGGACTGAATTGCATTGACAAAAACGCATAAAAATCTGCACCATTTTCTACAGTAAAAACTGTGACATTTAAGGACTTGTCCACATGTAACGGAATTGCTTCAGAAAATGTCTGCAGCAATTCAGCAGAAAGTAGCAGACTTTCCGCTGCGGAAAAAACACACAATTTCCTGCATTTTTGACTGCAGAAAATGGTGCATAATTTGCTGCGTTTTTCACAATATTGGGTGATGGTAACATCTCTTCTTAAAAAAGCAGCAATTCAGGTCAATTGAGTGACACACTGAAAGGCACGGTAGAGGTGTGGCAGAACCTCTTTATAAAACCAGAATCGGATACGGGGCCCTCTCCACTTATGCCTCTCAAGGTCCTTCCGGCCTTCTTGAAAGCAGCAGTCACCCCGATTCACTTTCCTTGGTCTCACTTACTACGAACCTTAGTATATCCTACTCTACAAAATGTCTCGGTCCTGCCGAAACTAGCTGACTTATTAACTCCACTAGAATCTACCGCCATCTCATTCATACATGAATTTGCATTCACTAGGGTATGTAGAGAATTTTGTACAAGGTATACACAACCATTACGGGACATTAATTGGCTAGAACATTATTTGTTATTTCCAAGCTTACCCAAAGGCCTTCTCTCTAAAATATACACTAAACTCCTGCAGTTGGCTGCCCCGCCTAAACCTAGGTATCTGTTAGCATGGGAAAGGGAGTTCTCCACCACTTTTACCCCTTCTGAGGTTTCTACTATTCTGTCCAACTCACATGGATTTTCTCGCTGTGTCAAGATCCAAGTGAACTCCTTTAAGACACTGACGAGATGGTATAGAACCCCCCAGCTCCTCCATAAATGGCGGCTTACCACGGATGAATTGTGCTGGAGGTGTAGATTAGATGTGGGGACTATCTCACATATATGGTATCACTGTTCAGTCCTAAAGAAATTTTGGTCTGAAGTTGGGAGACTTATTAATGAAATATGTGGGGTGAACATATGCCTCACCCCTGAACTGGTGGTGCTGTGGTTACCTAACACTTCATTTAGACCAACTAAGCATTCACTAGTAACCCATTTGCCAAACTTCTCATCCCCATGCAATGGAAATCCGAGTCCCCGCCTACAATCCCTCAATGGTTGGAAAAGATTAGACAGATTTTTAGAATGGAAGAACTTGCTGGATGGGAGAGTGGAACTCATGTAAAATTGCTACAAACGTGGAAGAATTGGCTGGAATTCACTAAGAGCCCGTTATATGGTCATATCCTGACCCCCTCTCCTCTGACCTGATTTTAACACCTATTATTACCTCACATACAGAAGTTGAGCTTTCTAGTATCTACACTTATTTTTACTCTGGTCTCATGTGAGTCACCTGTTATTGTTTGTTCTTGTTTATGTTTTTCCGTTGCTTAAGAGAAATGCACCTGATGGAAAAGGCAGAAATGACCGAGCATGCATCTACTTGGTATAACAGGAAGATTATTAATAATGCCATGTATGACCTGGTTCTTTACTTATCTAGATCTGATTTAAGATTGTCTTTGATTGTGTATAAGTACTTCTTTTAGTAGGCCTGTGAGCCGCAAAATATATATTGCATGTCATGTTTACTTATTGTTATGTATTTCTCAATAAAAATATATTGAAATAAAAAAGCAGCAATTCAGTCATCTTTCCGCAGCAGGAATTGATAATTCCTGCTGCGGTCTGAAAAATTCCTGCTCTGAATTTTTACACAGCGTTTGGATGAGATTTGTTAAATCTCACCCACTTTGCTGCTACTGTATTCTGCTGCTTATTTTTCGTCTGCAATTGCGGACGGAAAATACGAAGCAATTCCGCTAAGTGTGGATGAGCCCTAATGGAAGTGCTGCAGAAATTTTCTGCAGCGATTCCGTTACGTGTGGACAAGCCCTTAGGGCATGGCCAGACGTGGCAGAGTTTTTCCGCTGCAAATGTTGGTGAAACAACTGTAAAAAACGGCCGCTGGAGAATTCCACTGAGGACTGTCCGCAGCGGAATTCCACAGCAATTCCGCTACGTTTGGCCGTGCCCTTAAGGTTAATTAGGCAAGGCAAGTGTGGAATTTGGTATGCTTCCCTATGAGTGAGTTCTATAGTAACATATTGTTATTAATACAAATGGCTCCAGAGGAGATTCACTCATAAGAAATCCAGCATACATACAATGCATTTATATCATAGCTGCACATTTCTTACCTGTTATCCTGTGGAAAATGACCGGAATGGGTTCTGTAGTGACTAACACATCTTCATCATTTTCTGAACTGGACACATACGTGTTATCTATAGAAGCAAACAGGTAGGATTAGAGAACAAAAATTGTAAAAAAACAAAACAGTTATATACTATTATATGTTTTCTTAGCTGGGACTACATGGAACTACAGGTAAACTACAGCATTATCACAATGTACATGCAATGCCCAAACAAAATGTAGCTCTGCTACATCTCTGCATAGAGGAAGAAAGGAACAGAAGATTAAGTAATATTCCATAATCTGGCAATAACAGGATTTGACAGGTGTCAAATTATTTAGACAAAAAGCAGAAAAAACTCGTCACTGCCCTGTGAGAACATAGCATAAGGCCTCTTTCACGCTCAGACATTTTAAACTGCATCACAAAACACTTCTAAAAACGCTAACGTTATTAAAATGATAAGGCATATTTAGTGGCTTTTTTTGTGTTGTTTAATTTGCTGTCATTTTGTACATCCTTTTTTTACTGCCATTATTGCAGTCCTATAGAGAAGCCTATAGGAAAAACGCTAGAAAAGACGCCATACCCAGAGTATGCTGTGTTTGGAAAAATTGCCACTGAGCACAAAATTGCCTCAAAAACGCCACAAACCAAAACGTAGTTGTGTGTAGCGCGTTTGATATTTTACTATAATGTAATAATAATGTAATGTACTTTAATGTAATATCAGGCCTCACTAAAAAAAGCATTAAAAAAAAGCCACAAAAAAAAGGACATTAAAAATGCCACCAAAAAGGCACAAAAACGCAGCAAAACGCTGTGTGTGAATCCGGCCTTATACATAAATCTGTGTTTTGCATTCAAGAGATCCGACCAGCAGCCCTTCTCTCTGTCCTATACATTACTACTTCTTGTCTCCACTGATTGGGAACACACTAGAAACTAAGCTAAGCAGGACAAGTGTTACTACTGCTAAACACCAATATATTCAGAATGGAGGCACCAAATGCATATTTGTCTTAGGCGGGATTCACACGACCGGGTCGTTCCCGAGCCCGAGTGTCGGCCGGTAAAATCGGCCATTTTGCCCGGCCGGTTTGCATTATGTTTTGCATCCGTGCCGGGCCGGGCAGATCCGGACAGTGACATCAGCGGCAACTCCTGAAGGGGAATCCCCATGTGTTCGGGGATTCCGCTTCAGGAGTTTCCCCTGATGTCACTGCCCAGATATGGACAGAGACATCAAGCGCTTTGTCCAGGAGCGGAATCCCCGAAAACACGGGGATTCCGCTCCTTCAAGGAGCTAAAGTGCGGCTAGCACATAGCAGAGCGGGGAGATACCTCCCTGCTCTGCTATAGTGGCGTCGCTGCAGTAGTAGCAGCCGCAGCAGCTGCAGCTGCTAGCGGCGCCATCGAAGGTGTCGCCGGGCCAGGGTGCTTTTAACAAGCAGGGGAAGGGAGCCAGCGCAGCGCTCCCTCCACCTGCTGTACACCCCGGCCCTGCCACACAGTGTACAGCGATGCAATTCGTCAGATGCATCAACTCCTCCTCCTCACATGCACTCTGCGCTGTGAGGAGGAGGAGATAGAGCGCAAGCTCCGGAAAACCCGGCCATCACTCGGGACACATCCCGGTGATGGCCGTGTATTACCCGGCCCCATAGACTTCTATGGGAGCCGGGCGGCCGGGTACCCGGGCGAAAATAGAGCATGTCCTATTTTTTGACGGCCGGTTTTCCAGGCCGTCAAAAAATCGGTCGTGTGAATAGCCCCATTAGGGGTCTATTATTCCCAATGCAGCCGGGTGCCGGCCGATTTATGAACGGCCGGCACCCGGCCGGGAAACCC